>NW_028301613.1:10302163-10604326 GCF_987345545.1 Pholcus phalangioides
AATATTTTGCCGCCGCCACCACTCCTTACAAAATCAAACAGTGTATATGATCTTGCACACAACACTAGTTTCCTTGGAAATTTCACAGAGATAACTAAATTCAAATCATTCTTCAACATATAAAAAGGTTAAGGGCCCTTTCACACGGAGTGGATGTGGAAGCAGGTCCGGAAGAAGTTTTAACAATTGGTATATACAGAGCATTTCAGACGATGTGGAATGCGCCCGCACCTTTGAAGTGTTCATGTCGGTCCGGATGGCATCCGCATGAGTCAAAACCTACGTGCGGGCTCCACATCCGCACATACAAGTATCGTACATTAGGTTATTTGGAGCTATTCACACAACGTGGATGCGGGCCAAATTAGTCCACATCTTTGGCTACTTTTTAAAGATTATTTCCTATGGAATTTTTTAATTATTTGACATAAATATAAAAACACCATATGAAGGTCCCTGTGCATCAATAGGATGTACTTGTCTATGTCTATCCCTCCATTTCCTTCTGAGATAAAGGAGATATAGCAACTTTAACTGCCTTTTGTCCATACTTTACAATTTTTTTAAATAAAACCTGCTAACAACAAACACTGACGGGACCAAAATTATAAGCCATTCTGTAATTCGTTACAAATATAATTGACTGAATACTTTATATAACTTTTAAATTTAATTACAAATTTTTAATTTTTTCTTTTTAAATTTTTAAAATTATTTTAAAAATATAAATATTTAAAATTGTTTTAAATATTTTTTTTATTTTTAAAACTAAATACTTTTATTAAACAACGTTATCCATGGACGGCATTCACTCAGGACTGGATTAACACGTTTGAAAGCCCTAAGCACTTGAATAGTTTTGGTGTGTGTGTCCCACTCCCAATACCTACATATATACATTACATGATATTGAGTCTATAAACTTAAAAAAAAATGTGACTAATCTAAGGATGGAATTTCACTCTAAAAGGTTTATGAAAGTTATTTTATAAAACTTGAAACAAAGCAACCAATAAATTTATTGGTTACATTCGAGAAAATGCAACCGATCAGCTTATTGGTAGCATTTGTAAAAGAATTATAAAATTTTTATAGTGTAATCCAGGCTTAACACAGAATTGTGATGTGAATATTTCTAAGCACAGACATTTTGAAAGTCTCCACCCCTCCCCCTTTTTCTACTTGCAAAGTCTTTGATATCTCCTGATTTTTTTTTTTTTTTTTTTTTTTGGAACATCATTGGATGTGTTTTTGGAATTTTTTTTCATATTTTCTAAAAAGACAGATCTTAGATTTTTTTTTTTCAAAACTTTTTGAAAATATTTTGAGATATATTCTCCCTTTGACTAATTGTGACGATCAAACTGAAAAGGAATCTTTATGTTAAGATTAAACTATTAAGATTATTCTATGGGGCTTTAGATTAAACCACCAAAGAGTAGCTCTAGGCTGCCTATGAGCACTGAATCAGGTATGAGGAAAAAAATAATTACAAAAATTGGGGGGGGGGGGGCGGGGGAGAAAGTTTTTATGCAAAAATTTCAAACTAAAGATTTTTTAGAACTTTAGTGCTCGCAGGTTCCTGCTTGAAAGGGCATGCGGATCTGGGATCTGGACCCATGTCCGCTCAGTGTGAAATAGGCCTACAGGTTCTCTACCCACAGGCAGGAAAAAAAAACAACAAGAAAATAAAATGTTTTTTCAGAAGAAATAGAAAAGAAGTTAAGAGCTGGTATATTGGCTTTGCTTTCAACAATGGAAAGGAGGGTCTCTCCACTTTAGATGCCTTCATCCATTTACTCAGAGAGCAGATTCTTTCTTGGCCAACATTGTAAAATCCCACCCTCCAACTGATAAGACATTTCTCTCTGTAGGGGATCTGGAGGAAAATGCTGATAAGGATTTTTTTTCCTCTCCCTGGAGATCTGAAAAATAATTTTCCATGGAAAAAAGTGAAGGTAAACCATTTGCATGTAGATTTATCCTGATTTTTTCCCCTTCAAATTTTCCCAAGTATTTAGAATTTTCCCTGACTTTTGACAAATATTTCATATTTTCCCTGACCGTTTTCCGATTCCCTGACTTTCCCTGATTCTCCCTGACTTTCCAGGTTGCTGGGAACCCTGCATGATCTTCACATACCTGAATTTCCATCAGTGGTAGACCCGAAAGTCTTTGGATTGACAGCTGTACATTGTTGGCTGCAGATTTCACAGCTGCCACAGTCTATGAAGAGTAATTTTGCCTTGATGAACCCTGGCATGCAACATCCACAGCAGACAATAGAAGACTTGTCATGAAACGGTGTAAATTGTTGAGGTTGTACCTTTTTTCTGCATGCACTCAGCAACTTTATAATCAAATTTCTAACATCTGAAACATTTAACACCATGCTATTTCTACAATCCTTTGAGAGATGATTATTTTCTCCACAACTGTAACATTTAATGTCAGGTTATTGAACAAGATCTGGCACCACACTTGGTCTGGGTGGCCAGTTGTGGAAAGATCTTTATTTATGCTCACTCTGGAGTTGACACTCACTAAATAGTGTTGGATAGTGACGTCCTAGATGATTGTTAGCTTCATCGTCATTAGCTTGATCATCATATACCCCTAATTTCAACTTCAACTCTCTCACTGATGTTGTCAGCATGGCTTTGTCCTCTGGAATGCCATCCAGGACATACTCAATTAACGCCGCATCCTCGATGTTGCCTCTGCTGGAAATCTCGTTCATATGTAAGAAGTACTCACGAGCTGTATCGTTCGATTTTCTTTAGGATAACATCTTTTGCATTTGACAGGGTTCCCGATCAAAAAATTAGAAAGAGTAGGATGGGAAAAGGGAAAGGTACCCCCCCCCCCCCATAGACAACATAATCAGAGCATAATAAAAAATTCCTAAAAAAATTTTTTTAATTAATTTTTTTTCCATAGCACTATTTGAGTATCCTGTAAAATTGACTCGAGCCGAAGCAAAATGGCAGAAATGACTTGGCAGCAAAAATAATTTTTGCCCAAAATAGGGTATTAGCATACTGTCAAAATTAGGGATATGTCTCTCCTCTTAAGATATATTACATTCTTGTTTTGGAGTCTTCCACAGTCAAGTCTGCCAACTCTCTTCAACAATGCGCACAGCAAATTATGAAAATATGTGAATTTTTTAAGAATGATCCTCTTTAGAGACTATTTAAGAAAGAGTGCGAAATGCAAAATATGTAAATTACAAGGTCTGACAAGGACTAGGATAAGTCAAGATGGACTAGGGGGTTTTACTGTGTTGCCCATCCCTTTTTTTAAATAGGATTTGTTTAAAATTTAGCGCGCTCAATGCCAGTGTAATCATTTTTGGCAAATGAAGCACTTTCATTTCTGGCTCTTTGCTGAGTATTGTTTATGCTTCTAGGTGCCCTAAAAATACAGACGAGAATTGAATGCACAGAGTCACAAAACCTAAACAGGCCTATGTACCCAACTGCTTTGTTATGTCACTTATACACAAAATGTGCACCATAATTTTGAATAATGAATGTTACTGTCCAAGGCCATGAATACAAAATTATTTCCTTCCAACTAGGCAGATGTT
The DNA here is from genome assembly GCF_987345545.1 of Pholcus phalangioides. Classification (NCBI taxonomy): domain Eukaryota; kingdom Metazoa; phylum Arthropoda; class Arachnida; order Araneae; family Pholcidae; genus Pholcus; species Pholcus phalangioides. Next base: position 10,305,756 of record NW_028301613.1, read on the forward strand.
TTTTAATCAGGATAACTAGAGTACTACTCTACTTGTTGAACCCTCAAACTAAGCAAATGAAAAATTAATAAACCACCAAATGGTACACATACATCTTAAATAATCTTAAAAACAATATAATTTCTGCTTTGGCAGAATAATTAATTACAAACTACTACATTTGTATAGTTGGCATTATATCGATGATTCCCACCTCAATTTAAATCAATTATACAAATTTTTGTTGATAGGTTTTGGTACAAGAAGGAGGAAAAGTAGGACAAAACTGAGAAAGTAGAACAAAACCAAGAAAGTAGGGTAAAAGTAAGACATTTTACCAAAAAAGCAGGAAAAGTAAAAAATGTAGGATGAATGGGAGCCCTGATTTCAGCACTGCTGAATTTTGAACCAAACTCGGCTAGGAGAGCATCTTTCAAGATCGCCCACGAGCTGATGCCTCGTTCACCTTGGATAACCAATTTTACAAGACCCCTGAGACACTTCAAGAACAAACAAATGTAACTCAGGCCCCCTAAAAATTTGAGCTATATTTTCGAGCTCCTTGATGAACTTCTTGAATGGATAGATGCTTGCACCATCAAACGGCTGTATTGAGAGAGAGTCTTAGACATCTTTCAGGTTCATGGAAAAGTTCATCGCAAGGGAATCAGCGGAAATAGGTCTTGGGACTATCAACTCATTGTTGTAATTTTCTGGGAGCAAAGTCTGACATCTGTTGCAATGATGAGGTTGGTTCGTGAATCCGAGTAAAATATATATACATCATTGGCCGTCTGGCTTTTCATCATCATTGGAAACACTGTTATGGCTATTTTTTTAATCGTCAATCGTCAGACACCTGAAGTTTCTCATTCAAGTTTATTAGAGCCAATAAAATATTCTTTGGAAGTTGATCCCAGTCTACGCACAGGAAATATGCTACAGGAAACTCATCTGTTTCACTCCATTACTCAATGGTTATAGCCAAACAGTTTTTGTGTTCCTCGAAGACATGCTTGCACGCACCAAAAACAATTGAAGCTTCGTAGTCTCTTTTGATTTCCTCTATCGCCCTCCGACTTGAATACAAGTTCAATTTCTTGACAATCTTTGCGGATGCACTCTATATGAATTAGTGTTAATTCGAGGGATTTGTCTCAAACAAATCAACATTTTCTTCATCTGAAACTGATCAAAATGCACTCACCACAAACACTTCAAAATCATCGTTGGTGATTAGCATGGTTAATAGGTGTCGAAAGGAATCTGCTGTTGCCATCATGGATCAGCAATAGTCCTCGTTGTCAAAAGGAACGGAAACCATTGTCATATGCTGGAAAGCTTTGTCAACATCTTGAAATGCCGTTGTAACTGGAAAGAAACCATTATCGTTTTGAAAAATGTGGGAATGGTTATCTTGGGAATCCTCTTCTTGGAAAGCGTGGGAATCATCTTTGGAATCGTTTTCTTGCGATGCACGGGAATCATTGTCTTCAGAATCATTTTCTCGGCGCGTGCATGAATTATCATTCTTGTTAGGCGTCAATTTGTAGGCTTGTATGGTTGACTATTAAATTTATTTACGAGAAAGGAATAGAAATTCACACCATTGGGGAAAATCTTGCCTACAAAACCACACACTCTGAGTGGATAACATCACAACTTCTTCGTTTGAATAACTCTTGAAAACTACTCGCCACGAGAGCAGATCTCAGGCATGCCACCTACATCCATGAAGACGCTGTCTTGACTGTCACAACTGTTTTTTAGATGTATTTATTACCAGTGCAGTGTTTTTTTGCTTGTTTATCTCCAATAAATTATTTGAAGTTAATATTTTCTGTTGTGAATCGTCTGGGATAAACAATTGGTAACAGGCTACGATAGAAAAACGCACACACTTTAAACCATCTTTTATTATTGAAGTTATTTATTAGAAATTTTTAAATAACTAATAGTAATAAATAGATCAAAATAAGTAGAAAATCATAATATAAAAAAAATCTACACTATGCAATAGTGATACAAAAGAGGAAAATAACAAGGGTGCATCTATTTGGTGTGAATTTGGTGATTAGCGGTCATTCAAGTATGACGTCAGCATAGAGGTGGGAGGGGTTACGGATTTGCTGACTTTTGATGACGAGGGGGTTTGGAGGTTTCTTACATCATCAACCACCCCTTTTTGGAGATATGAAATATTCTAAGCTGCTGACGAAATTTTGCAGACAGGGGAGGGGGGTCAAAAATGGCTGAAAATTTGCTTCCATAATACTTGAATGGCCCCTCATACAAAAAAAATAAGGTTTTTCTGAGGATAGAAGGACAAAATGGACAAAGGTGATATTGGGAAAACTTGCAAAGAAAAGAAAGTACTTGAACTTGCGGAACTCTTCAAATGTATCCAATGCAGAGATCAATGTAAGGGTATCTAATGAAAGTAATGTATCAAAATGTAAGGGTATCTAATGTAAGTAATGTATCAAAATGTAAGGGTATCTAATGTAAGTAATGTATCAAAATGTAAGGGTATCTAATGTAAGTAATGTATCAAAATGTAAGGGTATCTAATGTAAGTAATGTATCAAAATGTAAGGGTATCTAATGTAAGTAATGTATCAAAATGTAAGGGTATCTAATGTAAGTAATGTATCAAAATGTAAGGGTATCTAAGGGTAAATTTGATAAATTTCCTTAAATTTATTACTTTCACCTCTAATTATAACATAATACCCAAGCTGGTAAACATGATAAATTTCATTAAATTCATTACATTTGCTGATTATTATGCATAATCACTATTTCATATTGGAAAATATGATAAACTAGTAGTATTGCTATGGTATGGTTTATTGACAATACTTTTTAGTCGGAGTCTGGACTGGATATAAACAGTAAAACCTCTTATAATGGCCACCTCCGAGCAACGATAATCCCTGAACAACGATCACATTTTGTTGGAACCGAACGCATCCTATAGACTTAACATTACAAGAAACCTCAGAAAAATGATTTCTGAATACCCTCCACATATGAGTCGGGAAAAAAATATGCATATCGCTATGAGAAAAATAATTTTCAAGATTTCATTAAAGGGAGTTTTCCCGCTCCCCGGACTTTATGGGGGAAAAGATTATGTATGCTTTCTTTTCTTGCGTACAAATATGCTAGATGGGTATATTGAAGGCAGTCGAAAGGAAAAAATCTTGAAGAGATTAGGGGGACAACAGAAGAGACCTGTTGTCAGCAATCTTAATGACTTGACGGATATGCAAGTCCACAGCACTCCCTTGTCCAAGGGATGATTCTGTCCAAAAGAAATGGTGCTTGCATATAGGAATAAAAATGTAACAGGTATTAATTTTTTGAGAAGGTTGTGTCAATTTTTTTTTCAACAAGAATGCATGTCAGCGCCTATGTCTCCAGCTATTGGACTCAGGAACGCCCTGGAAAGTTCCAGTTCATAGTTTCCCATACTTTTTGTTCCATTGTGCCTCTTCTTCAACACTTTTTTGTTCTCATCGCTCCTCAACTCAAGTCAACCTATAGGATCCTATACTAAACCCCTAGCTTCTACTGCCCTGGATCGTCCCCACGAAGAGATATCGCCCACTTTGAGAAACCCTAGTCTAGTTGAAGGTTCAATGTGAACAAAGAACTTTTACGTATGCTGGTACATTGTCTTGGTCCATATCAGTTTTCCTCGCTTGTTGTGTTAACCTGCAAGCCTGAATTTTAGAATGTCAATGTGATGTATATCGAATAATCAATTATTATAACATTAAAATATAATCACGTATTTTAATGTAATCAATTATATAACAATCATAATCAGTAACAGAATTGATTATCATTGTGCATCGCATTATCAAATGTGCATCGCAAATTTTAGTTAATTTTTATGATATCTCCCTAAAACGGCCAACTCCCAATAGTGGCCACATTTTTACGATCCTGTTAGTATCTGTTTTTGGGAGATTTTACTGTATATAAGGAACTCTGATTTAACCCTTTGGCAGCGACATATATTTGGGAAAAATACAAAAAAAAAGAATCTTTTTCATTTGTTTATTGCCATGTGTTATACCATTAAAAAAGATTAGATGAACTCAAGTTGTGCTTCGTGAAAAATAAAACATCAATTTTTTTGTCACAGATATAATCATCAAAACACAAATAGTGCACTTTTCCGTTGCCCAAACTGGACTTGGACACTGTCAAGAAGTAATAAACTTTCATGATCACCACCTAAATAATTCCTATTTGATAAAGTCTGAGATTGATGAAGTTCTGATATATATAATGAACTCTCATTCAAAAAATTTCGTGATCATAACAAGTTTACCAAGTAAATTTGTATTTTCTGTGCAATTGCAGTGCATGAGGTAAAAGTGATTTTTTTTTTTTTGTATTTTTGAAATTAACTAGTGGCCCTTCAGCACAATCGCCACACACAATCACGGACGAAAAATATAACAAAAATCGAATATTCGGGCTTGAAAACTGCTGTCTATTTGAGTTTGTCCTCAGCATTTCTCCAACACTACTGTTGGCATCTGCAGGAAAATTGCATAACTGGCACAAAAGTAAAATTTCCCAGGACATCTCAGGTTATATTTATGCCCCCGAGTGTCTAGCTTTCGGATTGGTCAGTTGATCTCATGACTAGTAGCAAATCAGAAACGTTTCTTAAATCGGAAGAATCCAATTGGCTGAGAGATGGCAAGTTATTTGATTGGCTGTGGTCATCATTCTGTTGCTGGATGTTGCAGGGAAAGATTCTCATTTTTCTGAGTGCTGGGGTTCAGGATCTGCATATTTCATAGTTTCTTCATATTGTACAGTAGACTCTCAATAACTCGACACCCCAAAAGTATAGACAAACATGTCGACTTAAACAGATGTTCAGTTAGTGGGGTTTCACTCGAAATTTTCGTCCGATCGTTTTTGTGTGCGTAATTATATGCATTCAAACAATTCCATTAAATAAAATGCTAATTCTCTCATTAATATTAATTTAGGGTTGTTTCATAACAGAATCAAAACATATATAAACAATTTACCTCATCAAAAATAATCAAGTATATTTGTTCGTTTTTCTTTCAGCAGAGAAAACAAAAAATTTTCTACACGATTATTATTCTATCCCACGATTGTTCAGTTTTTTCCTGAGTGCATAGGAATCGAAGTATCATATCTACAGCTTTTAATGCATCATGGGGAGATGGTGCAGATACTTCTTCCTCTGAACTTTATGTGATTTTATTTCTTCGGAACATGAAGCACTTCCCCTTTGATTGATTGATTCTAGAATATCGACCTCTTCTAAAAGTTCTTTTATGGAAATGCCACTAAAATGATAAGCCGGCCAACAGGTTTCAAACATTCATTCTTCATATGCACGCCGCCGGTCGGCTTATATACGAGTTGGCTTATACACGAGTATATATGGTAAGTAAAAATGTTGAGCACCTAAAATGAGTTTTCTCCTCTAATTGGTATACAAAAGACAACATAAAAATTGCCTTCCACCCTATCAAAGAATCACCAGCAGAAAATAAGTAGCCATAATTAATTGGGAAAGCTGTGCTGATCTTTACCCCCACAGAGATGACAAGAATCAACTAAGTATTGAAAAAAACATGATATAGAGACCATTTTTAAACAAACCACGAAAATATGTGAAATACTGCGATCACCACAGTGGCTCTCTATGACCCAGTGTTCTACAGAATACTGTGCACCTGTGGTCAAGTTTACATTGAAAACACAAAAACATCTGTGGCCACAAGAACAAGGTTGTGGGAATTTGTGTGTGTTTGCCCAACAAAAGAGCATCCATGTGAAACCCTCCTCTTAAAAAAAAGCCCCTTGTAAAAGACACCAAAAATTTGCATTTACTCTGAAAAATTATACTTTCTAATAGTGTTATTGAGTTGTTAAGCTCTATCTAAAAAGAAAATTCTCTATAAAAGAGAAAGAAACATTTCGTGACTTCAAGGAAAGACCTTCTCTGGCTTTGGAATTCAAAAAGCTGGAAAGGGGCGGGGGGGCGTTAGAAACTCCAGATTTCATGGGAAGGATGTTATCATGCCATAAAGGAATTGAACAACATTGTGGCATGGATTCAAGGGACACTGTCATCAAAGTTCAAGGTTGTCCATGCCAAGAGATGATTGCCTGGGATGAGCAAGACTTGGGGAAAGGGAAATGTTACATAGGGTAGAAATTTGAAAAAAAATGCATGTAAGGTATGTGTGGCATGTGATTGTTCGAATAGAAGAACAAGGTTCTATATGGACTCAGAAGAATTTGAAGAGAGAAGACATGTACGAATGGCTGCTGTAGTTTAGCAGGACTTCTAGTTGCTGTAAATAAAAGTTTTCTTAGTTCTTAAAACATCTTTCTTGTGGTCTTTATGCACCTCAAATCCCCCACAAAGAACCTAAGAAATCCAAACGACCAAGCAATGTTTCCTTCCTTGAAATTACCCACAAAAATGTATCTTCTAGGCACTACACTCTACTTCTGGCACTTTCACCTAAAGAGATGTCGGCAAAACTAAAAACGATCCAATAGCTAAATATCACCACTTTGACACTTTGATCTGTTCTTTCTTCTATGACAAAAAAAAACTCTTTTTCTTGGGAGAAAGAGGGGGGCGGGGAAAGTAAGACCATCTACAATCCTAATGCACATGCTCTTTGGAATTCTTTCATTAATCGTAATAGCTCTCACCACATGATAAAAGTCTGGGAAGCTCCTTTTTTTCTCACGCAATGTAAGTTGCAGAGAAAAAAAATTTAATTTCACACAAATATTTCCCATTACAGAAAAAAAAGGTTTTAGGAAAATCGCAATCCCCTAAATTTTGCACCTTTCACACTTGCTAAAGTCTGAGCCTGGTCATCGAACTGATGAGACAAAACCAACATTTTTAACTATGATATTGTTTTATAGTGTGCAATATTTTAGTAAATTACTAATTTTCTAAATCTGTTTGTTCATAGTTGAATGCAATCATAAAAATGTTTACCTTAAATTGTTTAAAGTGTTTTCCTTTTTGCCATCTGCAAAGAACCTTCTTGGGAATGTTTAAAGAACTGTGTGCGCTCCAATTCATTGTACTTAGAGTTGTCCGTTGCTCCTACCCCCACGGGGCTATATTACCAACTTTGAGAAACACTGATATGAGATCAAACTTTTGAAATTCAAGTATTGATTCTATACTTCGCAATGTCTTATAAAACTTTCACTTGTTTTCTCATTGTAATATTAGAGAATTTTCCACAAAATATTTTATTTACCATTATTTATCTTGGAGATAATTTTATTTTAAAGAAAATAAATCAAAATATGGATTTAACTTCATTTTTTAATCTCGGAGAATTTCTTATTTCTTTTTCTCCACGAATAAATTTCTAGAGTGCAAGAATGACAAGTTTAACAAACTGTCCAAATGTTTCTACAAAACTGAATATTCAAAGGAATAGAAATAATAAATAAATTTTCAAACATATGAAAAGATAACTTTTACCTATCCCATGGTGCTGATGTTTCAAAAGATTCTGCCACCACCCCATAATCTAAACCCAAGTCCTAGGAGGGAGAAACATTAAAAAAAAAAACAAAAAAAAAAACAAACATGAAAATATGTAAAACATACAATACTTTTACAAAACAGTAAAAAAGAACACAGACACCTCTACATTAGGAACATAAACCCATACATATAATACTTTACCAAAGGAGGAGTGCAATGCAGGATCTGAATTCTTCATGAAAACTGTACACAGAAAGAAGGGATATTTTAACAGTTATTTTAACTGTCCAATTAACTTCTCCGAACGTTATCCGCAGTGCCCACTTTTTTTAAGATGCGCATGCTTTTTCCCTTTTCTTGGAAGTTTGAAATATTCAAATATTTTTTATAGCATGCTCTTTTATAGCTTGGATGTGTCGAGACATAATATGACACCACACCCCAAAAGTGGGGGGGGGGGGGGGTCATAATGCCCTGTGACTAAAATAATTGCTGTTGATGAATTTATGTGGAACCATAGTAGTTGAACCTTTGCTAAAAAATATATGAGTAATAAAACAGATGCATCATCTTCGCAAGTGAATCGAAAATCAAAAACAAAAAAAAAGTGATGGGGGATGCAGCTTGGCAAAACATAACAAAGAAAATAGTAATAATAATCTAAGACCTTGAAATATAATTGTTCAACTCCATCTAGTGATGAGATAATAAAGTAGAAGGATGGCAGCACATGTATAACAAATTATTTCATCATATCTATGTGAAAAAAACAGAAAAGCCAATGCGTCTACAAATGCTGTCGTAGACACCACCATTATGAATGGCAGTGACGACAATTGCCGTCGTAACCACTTGATTGGTTAAAAATCAAGTAGGGAGTTCTCCTGAAAAAAATTAAAATTGCTGATGCCCTTTAAAAAGACGTGAAATTGTGCTAGCCATCACCGAAAAGCACACAGTCACTGATCATCACTGAACAGTGAATTAAATTAACCATTCAAAGGCCGAACTATGAACAAAATCACTTATTGTTTTGAAATTTGGAATGAAGTCCAAAAATAGACTTAGGCATGCAAAAGGACAAAAGGTTGGATCAACTTTGAAATTTGAAGAAAAAAATTTTTTTCTTTGTTTTCCACGATGTTCCATAAATGGAACATTAGCACTTGGAGAGAGGTGAAAGCAGAAATTGGTATCGCCTATATTCTCACTATTTTTTATTTCTGGCGTACAGTTATCACACAAAATTTTCTATTTTCTAATACAAATTCAAATTCGCAACACATACTGATTTTTTTCACACAAAAATGTGTGCAGAAAATTCGTTGTTTTCTGAGATAAAAGAAGGAAAACATCTTTTATGGGTCCGTTTGTAATTAAGTGTTTTTTGACAAACATCACCCTGTCCTTGCATCACAGACACAATATAATGGCCATCATATGACCTGGCATCTTTTTTCAGTTGACAACGTGGACTTGCACACCTCCTTCATTCATAGAAGATTCATTTCCACTTCTCTTTGGAAATCCAAATGCAAAATAAGATCTGCTTCTGAATGAATCTTCCAATGGGTCTTCCAATAATGGTCATATGGCAAATCTTTCCCAATGGAATCCAGAGCTGAGGTTTTGATCAGATTCTAGGAAGAATTTTTTTTATCCCCTGCAATGTGTCTTTCCTTATCTTGAAACGTTCACATGAGTGTTGCACTTTTTCTGCCCTAAATCTTTTGAAGAACACATTTGAGGAGTTTCTAATACCTCATCCTCGTTATTGCAAAATATATCTAGCATACATCACTTGGGAACTGTTCTCACTAGATCATTTTCACTAGAACATGGTTCCACATAAGTGAAACCATGTACCATAAATGGAACATGCGTATTTGAATGCGCATAGCTTGTTCACATGTAACACTACAAAAAAATAATAATTGATTTACTCTGATGGATATATCAAGTGGTAAAAACACACAAACAAATTTTCAATTTACTTCAAAATTGAAATTTGGTGAATTTTAATCAAAATGGGAAAAAATGCCCAAAAAAAAGTCAAATTTAAAAATTCTGTCAAAAAAGTTTATATTAACCCGAAGTTTCCAAATTTATTTCAAAAAATACTAAGAACTCTTCTCTATATAAGATAAGAAACCGGAAATATCTTAATGAATTTTTATCTGATATTTTTGTAAATAAAAACTGTTCCATTTAAGGATTAAGGTGCACTGATTTAAGTGGAACCACTTTTTTCATTCAAGTTCAACCTAGTACCTTCACTAGAGAAATCAATGAAACTTTAGAACATATGACAGCTGGTTTTTGAATCATTCAATTTTTATTGTAAGTGCTTTAACCTCACCACATTTCCTTCAGTTTTTTCTTTTTGAAAATAGTTTTATTTTTAGTGGTGCACTGTTTTCAGTTGCATCTTTTGAGCACAAGTAGAACCTGAGACTGATTATGCTTTAAAATCATTCATAAAGGAAAGAAGTTCAAACAAAGGGGAAAAAATTAATTTTAACCATAAAAAGTCTAAACATTTTACTAAACATTCTGTATAGAAAGCTAATTACGAAGATGCAGATAACTTAGAATGCATTTTTCGAATAATTTTTTTTTTTAATGTTTATTCGAAAAATTGTTTTGGTTGAAAACACTACTGCAGGGGTGGGAAGTGACAAAGTCCATTTTGGAGCAGCTTTGGAGCAGCAAAATTCAGGATTCGGAGCAGTTTTGGAGCAGCAAAATACAGAATTCGGAACAGATATTTTTAAATTGGAGCAGGGAAAATTAACAAGAATATTTTTGTTAACCCTCACCCCTTTTCAAAATAAAACAACTGTACTGTCTTTTTGCTATCAAACATCTTTTCATCAGCTTGTTTTTTGTTTTTGGTATTTCAGGCTTTTGACAGCTTGTTTGAAAGAGAGGCTGTCATAAAAATTTTCACACCAGTCTATTTAAGATGATTTTTGCTTACTGAGGGCACTATTGTCTGTCTGGAACCGCAGCACTTCAAATGGGCTAAAAATTTTCTATAAGTTTTCAATTTTTTCATACTTGGAAAGAAATTGTTGCAAAATAGGAGAGAATTTCAGAAGAATCAACACGACGTTTGGCGATTAAGTACTTATTATTTGGCGATCTGACACTCGTTATTCGGCAAAGTTTCTAAATTAGCATTCGTAATTCGGCGGAAACGCACTTTTTACTCCCGGAATGAAAATTTTTTTCACGAAACATCAGGATTTGACACAGTGACGATCGACTACAGTAATTTCTGCTGCTTCCAGTGACGACATTTTTTTTTGAAAACGTAAACTGACCCGCATTTGCGCTTTAGAGCTGAAAGACCATTACAAACTATCCTCAGTTGCACGATCACAGATATTATTGGGGTTTCGCGATGGAAAGCCCGATGATGGGCTTGATAGTTCAAATATGGCGATAGTTGAAGTACAGTGGAATAAAACACGCTCTTTTCGGAAAGAATCGTTTCGCGGCAAGCAGGAACAAAAATTTTTTTAGTCCTTTCTGAAATTCTGGGCATACTGAAGCAAAATTCGTTATTTGGTGCAGAAAAATACGAAATACCCTATTGGAGCAGGATGGCGGAAGATGTTAATTTTGGTGCAGTGCGGCGCAATTGGCACAGAGTTCCCACTCCTGCTACTGATATTGTCATAGGCATCCAGTTTATTCGCGAGAACAGTGGATGAAATTACTTCTGTCCACTCATCCATTAGATGCTCTTTGCATTCAGGAGGGACTTTCTTTTTCATCTGGTCGGTGATGATCAAGTCCTTTAACCCATGGAAAGTTGTGATGTTCAATTCATTTAATCAGTTCTCGAAGAATAACCTGAGCTTGAAATAGTAATCACGCCAAGTACTTTTTTCGATTTCTTGTGAGTAGCAAACAGTTGACGGAATTTTTCAGTAGATAATTGGAAATGTTTCAGGAGGACCCTGAGTTGCACTAGTTTAATGTTCATGCTGACAGAGAATGACTTGGGGCAAATGATATTTGTGGCAGGGATGAGAGGAGTCACCAGGACACAGGGTTGTTTGGTTTAAACAACGTTGGTTTAAACCTTGTTTTTAACCAAGTGGTTTTTTTTCAAAAAATCAAATAAAAGTTGCCTAAATATAATTTTTTTTCCTTGAAAAATATCACATTTGTTCATTATTAGCCAAAATGTTTCATTTTTACCACATTTTATATCCTTGGGGTACATTCTGATGGTATATCTTTAAATGACATAAGATTTTAAGAGTGGTTTTTTTTCAAAAAGTCTCATAAAAGTGGCCAGAATATACATATATTTTTCATATGAAGTATCTTAGTTATTTAAAGTTATGTATATAAAAGCCAAAATTTCTGATTCTTACAACATTTTCTAACCTTTGGCTACATTCTGATGCTCTATCTTTCGCAAATTCATGAATAAGGATTGTATCACACATCTAAATGTAGTGGTGTATTATCTCACAAGGTTTCTTTTCCCTTCACAAAGAAGCAGCTACAGTAGTGACACCATCATGCTAGGGGCAGGTGGTCCTATAATCCAATAAAGACACCAACTGTCCTTAAAGGACATAGACTAGTGTACTAGTAGTTACATTACCTCACATACATTTTCATTTTCTTTCCCATAAGAGGTAGCACATCTCCCAGTCTTAATATTCAATAGTTTTTTTTATACTTTCACACACACACACACTGTTAAGCCCAGTTAATGAAGGTTCTACTGAATAGTAGTAACAGATTTATGAAAAATAATCAGCTATATACAGGGTGATTATAACTTACAATAAGTACTGATCAGAATGACTTGAAAATTTGCATGGATACTCCTGAAGCAATGGAAGTTTCTTTCGCAAAAGAAAAAAGTGCAAAATGTGCAAGTAGACGATGCTGTACTTGGCCAGCAGTATAATCTATTTTGTGCAACCACATCATTTCGGCACTTCCACAGCATCAGTGTGTGGATAGAACTTCTATCAAGATGCACATTGCAATACCAGCAAAGCAGCTGCTGAAGACCCACTTTGACAGGATGCATCTTAACCCTTGCAACTTCTGGCTGTGATGGTACGTCAAAATGTTATAAACAGTGGTCAAATTGCAAACTTTGGTGAATGGCAATCTCCAGCACATTCCCTATATGTAAGAAGTTACTCAGGAATATTAACGGGGACGGGGGCGGCGTTTGGTTTAATAAAGCTGAATTGCAAGCACATCCACATTATGACCATGGCATACTCAGATTCTGTTGTTGAACAAGAATTTTTGTGCTTTCAACCTCATAGCCAGAACACGCGGTGTACAACATATTTTACATTTCTTAAGTAAGTTGTAAGTTCAATTACTTCGTTTTTTGTGATGTTTCCATGAATTATGAAATCGTGAAATGTTATAATTAAGGTATCATTCTGCCATGACTGTCTATCGTTTCCATTCTACGGGTGAATTTCCCACATGTTGGATGATGTCATTAATTTTACATTTTTAAGTATTTTTTCCCCTTTATCAAATAAAATTGAATTTTTTCAGGAATATTCATGTCAGTTTTCAAGTCATTCTGACAATCGTTCTTTTTTTACAGTGTTTTGAAATCAGAACCTTAGTTATAATCACCCCGTATATCGTAAACCATTGCTAATTAATCTGCATTATTTATGCTTAATTAAATACATTATATTCACCTAATTTTTATTACTTTTGCAAAATAGCTTCCTAATTAAATATACTGAAAGTAAATGGAGAAAACCTTTATATATTATATAATTAATAATAACATTAAAAGAATTTTCAAACACACAGTAATCCATTGAGTTAAGCAAAACATAATTAAATTGCAAAAGTTGGTTTTTGTTAAAATGTAATAAATATTTATTGATTAATTAGCATGGGAATAGTGTTAATTACATTAATAAACATTTTATTTTAGTTAATTATTAGAAGTTTGAATGATTTTTTAGAAATTTCATTCTTTTTAATGTTAATACTAGCAAGGTTGAAGCAAGGTCTCAAGCGTTGAAGATCTCGAACCTTCTTGGGCAAGATGCTTCATCTCCGGCCAGTTGATTTTCAGGGTTTGTAACCATTCCCTTATGAAAATTGCGTTCACTGGTTGATTCACCAAGTTTGCTTTTCATAACGTACTTGCATATGTTATGAAAGCAGCTAAGCATACGTTAAGCATGCACCAACAATTGATCAAATTTCTTTACAACCAGGATCATTTTAAAAATTTTTACACTTGGAACATATTTTCTTGAATTCCTGGACATTCATACATCATACTGCGGCACGGGTGTCCAACTCTGTGAAAAGTTTCTTTCCATCAAGGTATACATTAAGCATCAACTTCTTGTTTCTATTAACATATAGATCATTGACAGTAAACATGTAAGATTCCGGGTTCAGCTGATTCACATTAGTTTTCAATCTACACATTTTCGGTGTTCTTTCTTTTTACAAAATTGACATATCCTGTCCTTGAATTTGCACTGATGCAGCCAGCCACGTGAAAACTGCTTGAACAAGGATAACAAGAATGATTTTGCCCAACTGGTTTCACTTTATGTTTCAATTGTGAGTTCGCGTTACTCTGGTATCGTTTTCCCATAGGTGAAATTCGAGACACTTCATTGAATTTCTTCACGCCAAGCTGTGACACTTGATCATGCATTTCTTGAACATCCTTTGTTGTGGTTTCTAAACCCAGAGCTGTAAATTTTGCATTTTCGTAAGTCAAATTCTTGACAGTCTTCTTTGGATATTTTAGGAGCTCAAACCCATAACTTATCGCATAACATCACAGATAGATTCGGTCCAAAGTTTCCGCAATTTGATCGTGTAATCAATCCACCATTGACTCATATTGGAGTTGATTCCTCTTGTAAAACTTTTAGCGTTCAATCATTTCATTCGAAGTCGGATTCAAATGTCATCGCAACAGGGTGACAATCTTGTGGTAGGGCTTTGTACACGGAAGATCCAGAGTGGCTAGGTTCTTTAGGTTCCTGTAGGTGCGTGGCCTGATGATGCTTAACAAAACCAATACTTTCTTCCCTTTGGGTACATCATGAACAGCAAAAGATTCCAATTGCTCCTTATAGCTATTCTAATTTGCAATACATTCATCGGACTGTTCAAAACGAAATAGGAACGGTGCGCTGCCCAGTGGTTGAGTTTGCATAGTCATCTCCAAAACAGATAAGTTTTTGGTATTTTTTTAAAATCCCTGGTTGCCAGTGTTTTCTATTTCTTAAATAGTACAGTTGATTACAATAATTTGATTACAGACATAAGCAAATGTATGATAACGGACAAACGATTACACAAATACTATTGTAACAATGACAGTGTGAACTAACTACACTGCTCAAAACAATTAGGGGAGCAAGCAAAAAAGTGAAGAAGACCATGCGAGACAGCCACGTATTGGCACACAATGGATAGTACAAGCTTCAATTGGATTCAGGTAAGGAGAGCACACTGGCCATTCCATACGCTGTATCGTTTCAGCTTCAAGCATGTTCTCCACCAGACGAGCTCTATGCAGTCGGGCATTATAATCCTGGAAAACAAAGGAATCTCCAATGGCTCCAGCGTAAGGGATGACATGAGGTCGCAGTATCTCGTCTGCATACCTTCGGGCCGTCAAAGTGCCATTCCGAATGATATGCCGTACGTCCGCCTATGCTGATTCCACCCCATACCATCCAACCAGCTCGTCTGTATTGTGACCTTTCACGAACGAATGCAGGGTTATTTCGAGTGCCCCTGTCCCTCCATACCAGAACACGTCGGGTGTCACACTCCAGACTGAATTGGGACTCGGCTGTAAACAGCACTTGGCTCCAATCATGTTGCTCCCAATCTCGATGTTCAGCAGCCCATCTTCTTTGGGCCGCACGGTGGCGTGGGGTCAACGGAATGCAAACCATTGGCCTACGTGCATAGAGCCCTCCCTCATGAAGCCGATTACGTACTGTTTGGCTGGACACCCTTCGTCCTGTTGCCAAGAGCAACCGTCTTTGCCGCTGCGTAGCATTCTCTGTTCTGTTTCGACGGGCTGTTAACCGTATATACCGGTCATCAGTTGCGTGAAGTGGCGCATGGCCGACCTTGCCCTGGTCGACATCTAACATTTCCTGTTTCTTGGAATCGATTCCACAGCCTTGCAACAACACTTCTGGCGACTCCAACAGCGTCCGCGACACTACGTTGTGTTTGCCCGGATTCCAGTCTGCCTATAACACGCCATGCCATAGATTCCGGTAAATCACGTTGTTGAGCCATCCCCAAGTCACCTTGTCCCAAAAAAAATAAATACTGTGCAATCGAATTTCACAGTTACGGCAGTAAAACTTACGTTTCTGCAATATCCCGATTTCTGCCCTTATCTCCTTTTTCTGGTTTTTGACGTCCTGTTGATTTGCATATGAAGTTTTCTTCTTCCGTTTCCTGCTAGGCTTTAAATTATGGATGATTCATTTTATGTTACTTATCGGTATACATCTTTGCGTAATTTTGTTAAAGCCATGTGCTCCCCTAATTGTTTTGAGCAGTGTAAATGTCCAATATCCGTGATACAATGGCGTGGTAGCACCATCTATCTCACAATAAGAGAACAACATACGTAAAAAAAGACTATATTCAATGTTCTCGTATGAAATATGGGGCTGTTCAAGTATTACGTAAGAAATTTTTGACCCCCCCCCCCATCAGCAAAAGTCAACAAAACTCTCACCCCTTTCCCCCTTGTCAGCAAAATTTTGTCATCAGCTCTGTCTCCCTGAATCCTAACGCATATTGGTAAAATCAGAGACATACACTGGGGGAAGGGGGGGGGGGGGCAGAAAATCATAACATGGCGCACTAATGCCATAAACAATCTCTTGGTAAAGGTCCCTGCTGGAGGCCAACGAGAGAAGTGTGATAATGTGAATAATAATAGTTCTAAGCTGGTGTTAGTTACAGGGGTCAGCACGGATCATGGCCTCAAAACTAGTGAAAATAGTGACCAAAATGTTTAAAAAAGTGAGCAAATAGTGACCAAAATGTTTAAAAAAGTGAGCAAATAGTGACCAAAATGTTTAAAAAGTAACCAAATAGTGACCAAAATACACTGCTGGCCACCGTAAATGCAACATTATTTTTTATTAGATGCAATATAATGATGTGAATATATATCAATGGTGTAGTGTTTATTTGATGCAAATTGTTCTACACTGCTGGCCACCGTAAATGCAACACCCTGAAGGAAGCATGCAAATAATATGAAATTTACAACATGCATTAGCGGAGGTGAGATATGCAAATGATTAGAATTTCAGCGCAGACGCACATCACGCGCGCTTGTGGCGCCACTTCAAAGCGCTATTTAAGGCTTGGAGATTTCGACGATTTGAAGTACGGCAATTGTGTTTTTCTTGTGGTTTTTTAAAAAAAACGATCAATCATGCCTCGTAGAAAACAGCGATCATCTTTTGATCAAGTATCCGAGTTCGACAGAGGAAGGATAGTGGCCTACCGAGACTGTGGATTATCTTTCAGGGAAATCGGTAGTCGTGTTGGACGAAAACAAACAACTGTAATGCGGATATGTGATCGTTGGATGCAGGAGGGTACGACGGACCGACGTGTTCAATCGCATCCACCTCAGTGCACCACTTCACGTGATGACAGGCGTATTGTGCGTATGGCAGTGATGGATCGCTCAGCCACATCACGAACCATAGCACAGCACATTCAGTCTGTACCGCATCATCCAGTGTCTGCGCGTGCCATTCGACGCCGTTTACAGCAGAGTGGTCTGTCCGCAAGACGTCCATTGCTTCGTCTACCCTTGACGCAGAACCACAGACGTCTCCGCCGCCAATGGTGCGATGAAAGAAGGATGTGGACGGCACAATGGAATGAAATTGTCTTTACTGACGAGTCACGCTTCTGTCTGCAACACCACGATGGTCGGATTCGAGTCTAGAGACACCGTGGAGAGAGGATGCTGAACAGCTGCGTTATGCACCGCCACACTGGTCCTGCACCGGGTATTATGGTATGGGGCGGTATTGGATATCACTCTCGCAATCCTCTAGTACGCATTGCCGGTACTTTAAAAAGCCAGCGCTACATCTTCGAGGTGTTGGAGCCAGTTGTCCTTCCTTACCTTCAGGGCTTGCCAACAGCCATATTTCAACAGGATAATGCGCGGCCACACGTGGCACGCATTGTCCAAAGGTTCTTCGTCAATCGCCAGATTGAATTGCTTCCCTGGCCAGCTCGCTCTCCGGATCTTTCGCCGATAGAAAACATGTGGTCCATGGTTGCTCAACGATTGACCCAGATTACATCCCCAGCTGCCACACCAGATCAACTTTGGCAACGCGTGGAAGCTGCTTGGTCTGCTGTACCCCAAGAACACATCCAAAGTCTCTTTGAATCAATGCCGAGGCGTGTGGCAGCGGTGATCTCCAACAATGGCGGCTACTCTGGCTACTGATTTTGGCAGGAACCACACTTCACAGAAGTCTATAAATTTAATCATTTGATGCTTGGTCAACATGTTATCTACAAAATAAATATTGTTGCGATATCTCTTGTCTTTCTTGGTGTTGCAATTTGGGTGGCCAGCAGTGTATTTTTAAAAAAAGACCAAATGGACAATGAATTTCGATTATTACCAAATTGAATGAATTGAAATTTAGTTTTAACTTTGCATTTCAATAGAACTTAATGAAATTGCTTTTTTTTTTTTTACATAATAGTGTGAAATAATTAAATCAAACTCAAACACATTCTGCTAACCAGAAAAGTTTTGAATAACTTATCAAATTTACCAACAACTATGTGTGAGAGAATAACTACATTATATCCTTTCTGAGTAACAGTAGCAATGCCTTCCCCCATATTGCTTTCCACAACCCATCTTAAAATTAATTTAAGCAGGAAAAACTTCAAAACGCGGAAAAGTTTTCACATTCAAAGGGGGGAAAAAATGAAATAACACAAAATTTGATGAGAGAATTTGTCCCATCCACATTTCAGTGGATTTTTCATTCATGTTATGCCATGAATGACAGTATACAAAATGTACTCAAACTTTTTTAACTGGTACAAATTTGATTTACATACCTAGGTTTGTATAATACGTCCCAACAAATTTTAGGAAATTTACTACAATGATTGAAAAAAATATATAAAATTACATTTTTAACAATGTTATTTTTAATTAAATTAAAATATTACTTAAATTACTGAATTAAATTATTAAATTGAATAAAGTATTTAAAAAAAGTAAGAAATTTACTATAATGATTAAAAACTATAAAATTAAATTTTTTACAATATTTTAAATTTATAAATTAAAAAATCACTTAAATTACTGAATTATAAATAAATAATTTAAATTACTGAATTATAAATAAATAATTTAAATTACTGAATTATAAATAAATAATTTAAATTATTAAATTGAATAAAGTATTCAAATTATTAAATTGAATAAAGTATTCAAATTATTAAATTGAATAAAGTATTCAAATTATTAAATTGAATAAAGTATTCAAATTATTAAATTGAATAAAGTATTCAAATTATTAAATTGAATAAAGTATTCAAATTATTAAATTGAATCAGCAAAATTCAGGATTCTGAGCAGTTTTGGAGCAGCAAATTCAGGATCCGGAGCAGTTTTGGAGCAGCAAATTCAGGATCCGGAGCAGATATTTATAAATTGGAGCAGGGAAAATTAACAAGAATATTTTTGTTAACCCTCACCCCTTTTCAAAATAAAACAACTGCACTGTCTTTTTGCTATCAAACATCTTTTCATCAGCTTGTTTTTTTGTTTTTGGTATTTCAGGCTTTTGACAGCTTGTTTGAAAGAGAGGCTGTCATAAAAATTTTCACACCAGTCTACTTAAGATGATTTTTGCTTACTGAGGGCACTATTGTCTGTCTGGAACTGCAGCACTTCAAATGGGCTAAAAATTTTCTATAAGTTTTCAATTTTTTCATACTTGGAAAGAAATTGTTGCAAATGGGAGAGAATTTCCGAAGAATCAACACGACGTTTGGCGATCTGACACCTGTTATTTGGCGATGTTGGTGATCTGACACTCGTTATTCTGCAAAGTTTCTAAATTAGCATTCCTAATTCGGCGGAAACTCACTTTTTACTTCCGGAATGAAAAATTTTTTCACGAAACATCGGGATTTGACACAGTGACGATCAACTACAGTAATTTTTGCTGCTTCCAGAGGAGACTTTTTTTTTAAACGGCAACTGACTCGCATTTGCGCTTTAAAACTGAAAGACCATTGCAAACCATCTTCAGTTGCACGATCACAGATATTATCGCGATGGAAAGTTTAGCAGTAATCAGGTACAAAAATTTTTTTGGGCCCTTTCTGAAATTCCAGGCATATGGAAGCAAAATTTGGCGCAGAAAAATACGAAAATACACTATTGGAGCAGGATGGTGCAAGATGTTAATTTTGGCGCAGTGTTCCCATCCCTGGAAAAAGTATAATTTTGGCCCTCCCCCCCGTAATTTTTAACAGAAAAAAAGACTCTCCACAGCCTTCCCCGGTAAATTTCCCATGAACATTGTAAGCACCAATGTCGTGACTTTTTTTTTACGCCAATGAATCACCGTTTTGCGGTAGTCAATTCAAGATGGCTGACAAAGGGCACAATGAATAAACGCCAGGGACTTTGCCACTGGACTTATCCCGTTGCTGAGATCTCTTCCAGCCCAGCTTTCATGGCAGAATCTGGAACAAAGTGAGTGCACTTAACAGTTTGAGTGTGTAGCTAGTGTTGTGTCTGATATTTCAGTGCTGTCATCTATAATTCAAAATGGGAGTGTAGTGTAATGATTGAATATTTGTAATATTGTAGGCTCTCTGTGGCGAGACTTTTTAACGGGGATATCGGCCAGCATCGGTTCCCAATTTCAGGCCAGAAGCATTGAAATTGGAAACCACAGAAAACCAACTTCAGCCGACCACCACTGTGGCGCCAGTGGGGTTCGAACCTGGATCCTCGCGATGCGAGTCCATCACTATGACCACTCGACCACCACAGCTGACGACAAAGGCATAGCTGCCAACTTTTGAAAATGAAAATTCGGGAGATTTTCGCGCAAACCCGTATTTTATGCTAAAACCACTCCCTAATAAATACAATAGGGATTTCCCAAACATAAAAAAGTTAAAGCGTAGGGAATAAAATCCCTACTCAAAAACTGAAGTCAAATTAAAATAGGGATTTTACACACATGGTAGTTAAACCCTTGGGAATAAAATTCCTACGCAAAAAACAAGTGAAATTGGAGGCCAAAACTTCAATGATGTAAAAATAAATATTGTGTTCAATCAGAAACGCTGTGAACAAACATTCTGCGCGAATGACCCCAAAATCATCGGAAGATGAAGGAAAACACCGTCAATTTTTGAAGAACACTGACTTTTTGTGACACTTGCTTGGTGGTTTTTTTTTTCATTTCACGAGTGATGATGGCAGTCTTTCCATGACCGATGTTTATGTCCATAACATAACTTGTATAAAAATGAAAAGTCGGCCCTCTTCTGGAACGTTTGATGAAAGGAAATTCATCGGAATAAGTATCTTTAAAATTGATTAAATATGTTTTTGCTTATCATTATTTATGCTTTGTTATATCGCATGTACGTAACTTCAACAAAAGAAATTTTGACCATATGCGCGTCACTAGAATCTTCAATTATTATCCAGGACTGTTGGCTGCTAAGCCATTTCCTTGCACGATAAGACAAACAACTTTCTTCTTACCATCAGAGGGTTTGTAAAACTTCCTTAAAAAGGGAATTTCCCCATTTACGACGTGTGACGTCATTTCGAAAGGCAAAAAAAAGAGGCTTCATGCCCCACAAGAAATTCCTTAGGGATTGTTTTCATAAGCGGGGATTTTTTTTAAATGAAGTAGGGAATTTTTAGGGACAATTAGGGATTTTTGTGATTTTCGTAAAAATTCGGGAGATTTAAGAACTTTTCGGGAGGTCGAGCGATGAAGCTAAAATTCGGGAGACTTGGCAGCTATGCAAAGGGCACATAAAAAATTACAAAAATATGTAATTTATATGAATCAACCTAATATGCGGCAATATGTGAAAATCGATAGAAATATATCTGGAAATACAGAAAATTAGGATAAAATGAACACAAAAATCGAATCAATGACATACAGGGTTTATAAATGCGGTTGATAGAGTTTATGGATGTTGTGCTGTCAGGGTTACCTATTTTAGCGCGAAAAAAGTCACCACGTTAGCGCTGCCTCCTCCCGTAATTTTCAACGAACAAAAACAAAGAATTCGCCCCCACCCGGGGCACCCGATTTACCATGGCCATAATACAATTGGTTTTTCTGAAGGGGAAACATAATTTTACTGCCCCTTGACTGTGAAATTCAATAATTTTGCAAAGGAATTTTTATTGCCTTTTCTTAAATATACCATTCCATCAAAAACGTCGTCCGAGGCATTGCCCCTCACTCCCAGTTTTAGATCTGATCACGGTATGTAGCAACCCGGGTCGCAAGTACGAACGAAAATTTACTATCGCCCGGGGCCGGTATCCACTCTTTTTAACAGAAAAAGAGTAAACTCGGCACCTTTCCTCGTTCAATACCTGTGGAACCAGACCCCCGCCCTCTCCTATTGCAGTCGTAATAGCGGCTCAAACAAAAATGTTTTAATAACTTCCGAGGTCTAAAAATAGGATTTTTTTACACAACACCAAGAATGGAGCGCAAGATGTCAATATTAAGTCAACAATCAGTATCGTGAAGATTGGGGTCAGTTGACGGCCCGGGCATTAAAAAAATAATAATATTAGGCCCTTTAAATTAGGAAAAAAATGTAAAGTAGGGACCAAACACGCGCGCTCGGTGTGCCCACCGTTAAATCCGCCTCTATTTATGGCTCGAATGCGCTCGAACTGAGTTTTTATCAGCCTGATGACCAATTTTCATCTGATTTGGAAACCCTTGTGTTAAACTAAATGTTGAATTGCTGGATTCTGTGATCTTTTCATAAATAGTTCTCCTCTCGATCAAATTTGGGGCAGCGGTTTCTTGCTGAGATTTAAATCCAGTCAGAAAAATTGTACGAATTTTATTTGTAAATAGAGATCGCGATTTTCAATCCGTAATTTTTTTTATTGTAAGTAAATTCAAAATACCTGCGAGCTTCTTTAACCTTGGCCAGCTACAAGAGTATTCTCCAAAGCGCATTAATACGTATTAATAATACGCATCTTTAATATGCGCTTCGCCATTCTCTCGCTGCGCATAAGTTAGCTTCTGCACGGGCTCTCTTAAATCGTCATTTCAAATAACATTAAAAAAAATTAACAAAAGTAACGATAGAACAAACAACAAATGTAACTTGCTCGATGCTCCAAGAAAGGAATTCGACCCTTAGGACTAAAACTTTTTAAAACAAATAAAATAAAGGATCAATTTTAAAATAAGATGAAAATGAAAGAACGAGTGAAAATGTGGGGAAATAACAATGAATGGTAGTAGGGGGGAAAATTCTTTGTTGTAAGTATACGCCCTTTATGCTAGTTTTTTTTTCCGACCGGCTTTTCCATAAAATGACGATTCTTTAACCAAGGAACTATCTTTCCAAGCGCCTTGAAATCAAGTTATGCGGACATCACATGGTATGCTCCCGGGAAGATAAGACGCCTTTGATCGTAGTTCAATGAAGGGAGGGAAGCGATATTGAACCAGTAAAGTTTTCCTCCTTGAAGAAAAGGAAAACACCGACAATAGAAAAGCGCGCGAGACCGAGGTTTTTTTATTAAAAAAGTGACCTGGGCCTGAAAATACGTAATAAAGTGACCAGTTTCTAAAAAAGTGACTTTTAGGGAAAAAAGTGACCCGTGCCGAGCCCTGTAGTTATGTCAGCCCTTTTTGCTATACTGTGTAGTAGTCTCGATAATCCGAGGTGAAGCCACTGAGGCTTAGCAATATCTGCCCGATTTCGACCTGATTTTCTGTTTGATCCAGTTTGTCGTCATTTAGCAGCTGGGGGGGGGGGGGGGGAGAGAGAGAGAGAGAGAGATGCAGTATCAACATTGAGGGCTGGCAAACTTTGCCCGATCAAAAATTTATTTTTTTAATGCAAAAAATATTTATTTTTAATTCAAATTTCAGGAGAAAATACTATGTAATTATAATCAATTTTTGTTAATTTTAATGTTATTTGAAGGCTATGAGCTCAAAATTTATCTTTAATAAATTCATTGCGACCCACCTGCTAAGCCATATAAATCACATAAATGCCCTTGGCACGCGGACCAAATATGGCCCTGTGGTTATCAGATGCAGCTTACCCTCCTCAAACCTGATTTTGTAAAAATGAACTAAGCGGCACATTTACAGATTACTTAAATGACCTGGAAAACAGTTCCAGAACACTTAAGCGATCCGTGACACATTTATTTAGAGATCCTTTGAGTGACATGTGATGTAATTTTAGAGCACTTAAGTGGCCCCCATTGTGGTTCTACTTCAGTCAAGTCACTGCGGCACATTCTCAGAGTATTTAAGTGATCCACGGCATATAATTACAGATCACAGTTCCAGAGCACTGGCACAGTTCCATAGCACTTAAGCTGCCCGGACACATTTCCAGATCACTTGGATCCGCGAAACATTTTGAGATCACTAAAGTGGCTCTGTAAGGCACTTGTCAATAGGGAGGGGGGAATGTTACTTCAAGTGCCCACAAACTAACAAAAGGTTTTTTCGTTTTTGGCGTACCAAGTACGATGCTATTAAAAATATTTCATATTTTCATAAAGGGGTGGTTGATGACGTAAGCGTTATCCAAACACACACCCCCCCAGTCATCAAAAGTGAGCAAATCGGAACCCCCTCCCCCTTCGATGCTGACGATACTTGAATGGCCTGTATCAGACACTAGATTTAATTGAAAAGAGGTATCCCATGACTTTCGGCCCTTCAGCACTGAAGTCATGGGATATCTCTTAATATTGTGTCAGACCTCCTTTTATCCAGCAAAAAGGGCAGCAATATTAAGAGGAATCCCATGACTTTTGTCACTTCAGCGTATAGAGATTGAATAATCAGAAAATGAATATTGTGGCTAATTTAATAATTATACAGTATTTGTTTTAGTTTATTGCATTAATATAGAAAATTCCACAACGTTTTCCAACAAAAATGATAAAGTTTATAAATAGTATAAATTTTTTTACTTTATACTGTAAGTATAAAGTTTATAAATCAACTATAAAGTGCAATTTACCAAATTAATTAAGTTTTGTGAAATATGCCAGGAAAAAGTTATGATAATTGAAACAATTACACAAAAAATTGGCATGTCATCATTGCTAGATGATTGGCTAACTAATTAGAAAAAACTAGCAATTGTTTGCTCAAATAACTGAGTTTCATCCAGAGGCTTATTGTAACAAGCCAGTTTTATCAATTAAGCTACAACACATCATGAAATATCCTGGTTTCACCGAAACTCTTATATAAGCCATATTTCCCAATTAGCCTACAACATAAACAAGCATATTTTGCACGTTTATTTAGAATATTTCAACTAGCCCAACCCTACCACAATTTCTGTAATGTGCTGTCTTGTATGCAAAATATACTTTTACAAGTAATAAAAATTTCAATGATTTTCTTACATCGGTGGCAATAAATAAGAAATCTCCATTTACTTGAAATGGAAAAATTCGCAAATTCACTGCAAAAAACAAGTAACTTTTTGGAACAAATTAAACTCTACTTACCACTAAACCTATTAAATTACCACCCTGTTACTATATTACAAAAAGATAAGAATATTTATCTCTTCCTCAGTTTATTGTTCTCAGAGTAAGGGGGAAGGCTACCCCACCAACTTTGTACACCTGCACAAAATTAATAAGGGTCTTCTTGAAAAAAAAATGAAAAAAAAGTGGCATTTTACAGAGGGTTTGGTATTTATAATGTGCATTAGTGAAATTTATATGAGGAAAAGGTTAAGGAAATTATTAGTTATCTTACACGTATGTAAGCAATAACGAAAGTTAACATATATCCTCTTTTGCCATTTTCCTCTCCAGCAGGTATTCCTCTGCAATTATAAGAAAGAAAAAAATTATGGTTAATAATAATAAAAACATGAACAACATTACACAATGCGTTGTGAGCCTAAATTTTACCTTTACATAAAATTTCATACATTCAAAGAAGGGTGGATTATTTTCCAGATGAATATTAATATTCAGAGAGAATTATTACATTACTTTTATAAGGGAAAAAAAAGGAAGAACGATTTTGAAATATATTTTTATTTACCCAAACATGGCAGCAATTTTGTAGATGTTTTTTTCCATGACCAAAACATTCTGTAAAAATGCAAAGAAAGAATTTTATCAAATTTAATAAAAGTACCACAATTAGATGATAAAAAAACTACAGCCCCTCTAAGCAGAGTATGTGTCGGAAGTGAGATGTGTGATGTATAATAATTGGATCGGGTTGAAAGGCCAATGAGCTGGGAATGTAGGTTCTTGAGTGTTCGACGAGAGAGCATTTTGAATGCTCTGGCTCTCCATGTAAATGAATGTGATTATAAATTATTCTCGTTGGCTCTAGTACATACGTGAAACTAGGTCCACTTTCCTACAGCTACACTAGCTGAAACATTCACTGATGAGTAATAATGAATTTATCTTTATCCTCTCCAACAGTTGACAAGCAATGGCGTAGCCAGAGGGGGTGGGGGGATTCATTCAGAATCAAAATTCTGACAACATTGGCATCTATCTTCTTACAAATGACTAACGAAGTCTTTAAAAACGGACAAAAAACAAGTTCTGCTGTCATTCTATGTTGATTTTACTAAGGGTCAATACGTGCTCAGAAGAGGGACCCACCTCTCCCTCCTCCTTCATGTGGGTGAGTCAGAGTTAGCTTATGTATGAGTCGGGGGGGGGGGAATTTGGTGCTCTTGAGATAAAACACCTGAGGTCAAACACACAACAGGGTTTGCTCTAGGAAATGGAAGGTGGGTCCACAAGTAAAAGAGCTCCAAAGCCTGGAACTTCAAGTTTTTATGCGCTTTTAAATGATTATTATCAGATAGTAAATTACAACTGTGTGTTAAATGTTGGATCCACCAACAGACATGTCCGTCCAGATAGACATTCTAGACAGTGACGTCTTAATGCATGGGCCTACTCGGGCACGGCCAGGGCCTCAGGAGAGAGCCTCGCAAAAATGAGATCCAGTTTACATTTTCTAGAACTTGATAGATAGGGCCTCAGAAAAGCCACTTGGCCCGGGGGCCTATGATGCTCTTAAGAAACACCTGTGATTCTAGATCACACACAAATCAGTAGATAATTCTCTTATCCTGTCTACATGGTCTGGTGTCAAAATGGCATCATTTTTACTAAGGGGATGAGCAACTTTAGACAGCCCAATATATATGGCAGAAAACGTGTAACGCCTTCATCTCTTTTCCCCATATGTACTTGATGGTCGTGTACATACAATCAAATATAGACACAATTAAGCATACACTATACAATTGATAAAAGGGTCATTCCATTTCAAATCACCCGGCAAAATGCCAAAATGACACCCATAGTCTCCGATTTCAATGATTTTTTTTTTATTTGTTGCATTTACCATCCTTATTAACCGCATGAAATATTATGTGCATATCTCTAAAACTTTTTGAGAAAAAAAATGTTGAAATTTATCAAAAACTCATGCAGATGACATTTCCGAGGCTCAATTTTTAAGCGGCACTGTTTGAGAAAATAAATCATAACTTTTTCAATTTTCAATATATTCAAGTGAAATTTTCACTAAAGTGTTCACAAAAACATACAGAATATGAATAAAAATAATTCATACACTTACATTTGAAATTTACATGTAAAAAAAATTATGTAAACTTTGTTTTTGTGGGATTTTTCGTTAGAAAAAATACAATTTTTCAAACGTATTTTTAGACCAGAGGCACAGCAGTTACCAAAACAACTTTTATTTTAAATTTCTCCTAAATATATGAAGTAAAATACTGGAGAAAAAAAATAATAGTTTTTTGACCGTTAATATGTTTATTCTGGCTCGCAACACAAAATTCATCGAAATAAGACTGGATCGTTCCGATTTCAAATCATTCAACTAGATACTGAAATGCAACCCATCATCCCAGATTCCAATTATTATTTTTTATTTATTGCTTCTACCATGCTTGTTGATCATGCAAAGTTTCATGTACATATCTCAAAAATATTTTGAGAAAAAAAATGTTTTCTAACCTCACGAATGACGTCTCTTAGGCTAACCCCATTCAAGCAATATTATTTGTGAAAATATATCATAACTTTGTAGATTTTCAATATATTCAAATGAAATTATTTCCACTAAAATGCTCACAAAAAAATGTAGATTATGACTAGGAAAAAAAATTTAAACCTTTGCATTAAAAAATTAGATTGCAAAAAAATCGTTGAAATTTAATTTTTGATTCTTTTTACAATAAAAACATAATGGCTCACCTTTGCTTTTTCATTTACAAGAGCTCTCCTGCTTTCATATTCAGTGACATTGAACTCTTCACAGATTTTTTTTCCTTGTTTTATGAAGCAGGGGCCAGAGTTAAAATTTGCAGTTTTTCTCTTGTTGTGATGGTTATATTGAGTCTTATTTCTAATTAACTTTATAAAAATAATCATATCATTTGCTTTCTGTTTAATATCTTCATTAAGTGTGCTTTCAGATTCATTTTCTGGTAATTCTTCTTCAAAAACTTTACAAACCTTTGATTTTAAAGTGTTACAGGCAGATTCAACTTTTCTTTTGGCATTGTTTGACTTGCACTGTGGAGCTACCGTATGAAGTTTAATTGGTGACTCTTCTATGTTCTGTAGAGATGAATTTATTTCTTTAAGTGCTTCTTGTTTAATAATTGACATTTTTCCAAGTTACTTCTCTACATTACTATCTCTGTTCATCTCTTCACAGTATTCAGTTTCTTCATTTAATTTATTGTTGTTTATATTCACTGTCTCTACAGGCATGGCATATTTTTTGCCCTGGAATTGATTTTGTACAACCGTTTATTTCATTTATACATGAAAAATACAAGTTTACTATCCTTAAACCTTTTGTTATTTTTTTTCTTATGACATTTTAAAGGATTAAAGCAAGCTTCCAGATATATTTCATACTTTGAGAAAAAAAGCTCTATGATGCTTAAACACACAGTAGATAAATGTTCAGAACTTGCTCCACTCCTCAATATTGATGTACGATGGGTCCAATGATGTAATGGGTAACAGATTTTACATTTTTGCATAACACTTTTTATGACAGTCAGATCCAGTTTTTTTTCCAACACTATAAATTTCAAGTGTCTTTTCTGACATTTTCCTTTATTTCCAAAATGATATAAAATATTTAGCTCAAATGGAAATTGTGTTATCATAAGAAAAATTTGCCAACCCTGGAGTAGGCTACTTTATGGAGCACATTCTCTGTCTTCAGCAAGATCATAATTGAGACTTGCATCATTGGATGGGGGGGGGGGGGCAGTTTAGTTCCAACACTTTTGTTTTAGTTTTCACAATGAAGCAGCAGCAGTGACTTTATCATCACCTGCTGGGATGATAAAGTCTTATAATTAAATAAGACACCAGCTGCCCTCTGAAGGACAAAGACCAGTGTGCCATAGTTCATATCTTCACAGAAGCTATTATTATTTTTTACAATCATCATCACAACAAGAAACATCACATCTTATATATCACCACTAGGCATTATATACATTAGGTTTTCAATTCTACTCTCTTCCATCTGCCTCAGCTACAACAATTAGGTTGTAGCTGATAATTTCATTCTTTGTGATTTAATGCCTCATATTCTGGCTTTTTATCAGCAATTTTAAATTATTTCTTGGGAAAAATATATAGAGGCTTGTTTGTGTTAAATATTATAATGTAGATTTTTTTTCACACAAGTATAACCATTTCATATTTATCATATACATTAAATATATGTTTATTAAAATATATGCTGTAAAAATCAAAGTAATTTAAAAAAAATTTAACACTGTTGTGGTAAAATAACTTTATAATTAATCATGTTAAAAAACTTCAAAAATTAATCTATATATATGATTAATATTATCTTGATTTATCAAATACAAAATAATTCTTTATGTAAAAATATATCAGATTGCAAAAGTTTGTCTTTGTTGCATCATAAGAAATATTTATAGATCAATTAAAAGTGAAATTAATTATTTGGAATTTTAACACTTCTAAGAATCTGAGCATGAAGGTTTAATTTGAAAAATTATTTTATTCACCCAAAACCTTTTTTTTCACCAACTCCCATTTGACACATTACATTAACATTTCTAATTATTTCATGAATTCATTTAATCCTAGAATTTTAAAATTTATTAATTGTTTTGAATTATTGCATTAACTACTCATGAAACTTAATTTAGTGAATACTGTAATAAATATATAAGCGTACATGAAAAATAAAACATAAATTTCTTTTTAACAAGCATGAATCATTATATTAAGTCAAAATGTACAAATATAATTAATGTAGTCATATAAGTACAATTGTGTTTTGTTACTCAAATGTATTAACTGTCAAAATAATGTTTACTTTTCTAGTCTTCAGGGCTCAGCACGGATCATGGCCTCAAAACTAGTGAAAATAGTGACCAAAATATTTAAAAAAGTGACCAAATAGTGACCAAAATGTTTAAAAAGTGACCCAATAGTGACCAAAATAATTTTAGAAAGAGACCAAATGGACAATGAATTTTGATTATTACCAAATTGAATGAATTGAAATTGAATTTAGTTTTCCCTAAACTTTGTATTTCAATGGAGCTCATCGAAATTGCTTTTTTTACATATAATAGTGTGAAATAAATCAAACTCGAATGCATTCTGCTAACCAGAAAAGTTTTGAATAACTTATCAAATTTATCAACAACTATGTGTGAGAGAGTAACATTACATCCTTTCTAAGTAACAGTAGTAATGCCTTCCCCCCCCCATAGGGGCTATTCAAGTATTACGTCATCATAGATGGGGGGGAGGGGGGTTTCCGATTTGCTGACTTTTGATGACAAGGGGGGAGGCTGAATAATGCTTACGTCATCAACCACCCTTTATGAAAATATGAGTTAGGATTCGGGGGGAGGGGCAGAGCTGATGACGAAATTTTGCTGACAAGGGGGGGGGGGTCAAAAATGGCTGAAAATTTGCTTATATAATACTTGAATGGCCCATATTGCTATCCACAACCCATCTTGCAATCAATTTAAGCAGGAAAAACTTCAAAACGGGAAAAAATTTTCACATTCAAAGAAGGAAAAAAAAATGAAATAACACAAAATTTGATGAGAGAATTGTCCCATCTACATTCTAGTGAATTTTTCATTATGTTATGCTATGAATGACAGTATACAAAATGTACTCAAACTTTTTTTAACTAGTATAAATTGATTTACATAATTAGGTTTGTATAATATCTTCCAACAAATTAAGAAATTTACTATAATGATTGATTTAAAAAAAAACTAAAATTACATTTTTAACAATATTATTTTAAATTATTAAATTAAAATATTACTTAAACTACTGAATTAAATAAATTATTTAAATTATTAAATTAACTAAATTATTTTAATTGTTAGGGGTCGTTCAAGTATTACGTCATCATCGATGGAGGGGGGGGGGGGTTTATGACTTGCTGACTTTTGATGACAAGGGGGGAGGGGGGTTTCGATAATGCTTACACCATCAACTACCCTTTATGAAAATATGAGTTAGGATTCAGAGGGGCAGAGCTGATGACGAAATTTTGCTGACAAGGGGGGGAGGGAGGGTGTCAAAAATTGCTAAAAATTTGCTTACGTAATACTTGAACGGCCCCTTATACGTTGAGGGAGGGCAATCCATCCTCCCCCCCCCCCAACGTCAATGGCAGAGCCTACTGATGTATACATGATGTATATCAATTGTCATCTGCTGCACCTCTAAGACCTTCAAGTCTATCTGCACCTATGGCTGGACTGGGAAGGGTGCGTGGGTCTACTCTTTTACAGGCGGAGGAGGTTCCAAAATAATACTGCCCTTGGGTGAGGGAGAAAACAAATCAGTTTTGAAATTGTTTGGTTTTTGAGAGAAAAATTTGTAAATATATATTTTCCTTTTTTTTTTTACACACAACATACACCCCTGCAAAAACAACATTTACTACTTTACCCAGAAACAATATAATTTTGCCCCCCCCCCTCCCGTAATTTTTAACAGAAAAAGACTCTGCGGTCTTCCCCGGTAAATTTCCCATGAACCATGTAAGCACCAACGTGGCGACTTTTTTCCGCGCCAACCAATCGCCGTTTTTGCGGCGGTCAATTCAAGATGGCTGACAAAGGGAACATAAAATTACAAAAAAATATATAATTTAT
The DNA here is from genome assembly GCF_987345545.1 of Pholcus phalangioides. Classification (NCBI taxonomy): domain Eukaryota; kingdom Metazoa; phylum Arthropoda; class Arachnida; order Araneae; family Pholcidae; genus Pholcus; species Pholcus phalangioides. Next base: position 10,337,830 of record NW_028301613.1, read on the forward strand.
AACATGAATCAACCAAATATGCGAAAATCGATAGAAATATATCGGGAAATACGGAAAATTAGGATAAAATGAACACAAAAATCGAATCAACGACATACGAGGTTTATAAATGCGGTTGATAGAGTTTATGGATGCTGCTGTCAGGGCTACCTATTTTAGCGCGAATATAGTCGCCACGTTAGCTCGGACTCCTCCCGTAATTTTCAAAGAACAAAAACAGTGAATTCGCCCCCACCCGGGGCACTCGATTTACCATGGCCGTAATACGATATTTTTTCTGGAGGGGAAATGTAATTTTACTGCCCCTTGACTGTGAAATTCGATAATTTTGCAAAGGAATTTATTTCCTTTTCTTAAATATACCATTCCATCAAAAATTCCATTCGAGGCATTGCCCCCCCCCCCCCAGTTTTGGATTTGATCACGGTATGTAGCAACCCGGGCCGCAAGTACGTACGAAAATTTACTATCGCCCGGGGCCGGTATCCATTTTTAATAACGGAAAAAAGAGTAAACTCTGCACCCTTCCTCGTTCAACACCCGTGGAACCAGACCCCGCCCTCTCCTATTGCGGTCATAACAGCGACTCGACACAAAAACGTTGTAATAACTTCCGAGGTCTGAAAAGGGGATTTTTTTACACAACACCGAGAATGGAGCGCAATATGTCGATATTAAGTCAACAATCAGCATCGTGAAGATGCTCTAAATTAAGTTACGACCAGAAGCGGATAAAGGTCAGTTGATGACGGCCCGGGCTTTAAAAAAAATTAATATTACGCCCCTTAAATTAGGAAAAAAGTATAAAATAGGGGCCAAAGGCACGGTCGGCCCACCGTTAAATCCGCCTCTATGTACGGCTCGCATGCACGTTAACTGAGTTTTCATCAGCCTGATGACCAATTTTCATCTGATTTGGTTAAACTAAACGTTGAATCCGAAGGTTTTTAACAACTGGCTGTTGCGAAGATATATTTTGGAAAGAGAAAATTCAACCGGAAAGTGAAAGGACGTGGGTTCGATTCCCAGCAGGGGCAGCTGAAATTTTCTCTCTTTCCAAAATATATCTTCGCAACAGCCAGTTGTTAAAAACCTTCGTATGGTAGCAGAGAGTGACGTCCTCCTTCCATAAACGTTGAATTGCAGGATTCTGTGATCTTATCATAAATAGTTCTCGTTTCGATCATATCTGGGGCTACGGTTTCTTGCTGAGATTTAAATCCAGTTAGAAAAATAGTACGAATTTTATTTCTAGATAGATCGCGATTTTCAGTCGGATGATATTTTATTTTATTGTAAGTAAATTCAAAATACTTGCGAGCTTCTTTAACGTTGGCCAGCTACAAGAGTATTCTCCAAAGCGTACTAATAATACGCTTAATACGTATTAATAGTACGCATCTTTAATATGCGCGCTTTGGTATTCTCCCGCTGCGCGTAAGTTAGTTTCTGCACGGGCTCTCTTTATAAACTCACTCAATGTAAATGAGCCTTTAAATCGTCATTTCAAATATTTAAAAAAATTAATGAAAGTAACGATAGAACAAACAACAAATGTAACTTGCTCGATGCTCCAAGAAAGGAATTCGGCCCTTAGGACTAAAACTTTTTAAAACAAATAAAATAAAGGATCAATTTTAAAATAAGATGAAAATGAAAGAACGAGTGGGGAAATAAGAAAGAATGGTAGTAGAGGAGGGGAAAAAATTCTTTGTTGTAAATACGCCTTTTACGCTATTTTTTTCCGACCGGCTTTTCCATAAAATGACGACTCTTAACTATAAGGAGCTTTCTTTCCAAGCGCCTTGAAATCAAGTTATGCTGACGTCACAAGGTATGCTCCCGGGAAGATAAAGACGCCTTCATATATATATAGGGGTTCCTTGTACGATCGTAGTTCAATGAAGGGAGGGAGAAAATTAGCGACCTTGAACCGGTAAAGTTCCTCCTTGAAGAAAAGAAAAACACTGACAGCCGAAAAGCGCGCGAGACCGAGGTTTTTTTGCTAAAAAAAGTGGAAAAAGTGACCTGGGCCCGAAAATAGGTAATAAAAGTGACCAGCTTCTAAAAAAGTGACTTTTAGGGGAAAAAGTGACCCGTGCCGAGCCCTGAGTCTTCTTAATATATTAATAGGATTAAATTTAAATAAAATTGAAAATTCATGCTGTGCATCCAAAAAAAGTGTTTAAAAAATTGTGTCAAAAATAAAAAAAATTTAAATGACTTTTTCCCTCTAAGGTTTACATTTTTTCTATTCATAATCTGCATTTTTTTGTGAGCATTTTAGTGGAAATTTCATTTGTATATATTGAAAATCTGCAAAGTTATGATATATTTTCACAAATAATATTGCTTGAATGGGGTTAGCCTAAGAGACGTCATTCGTGAGGTTAGAAAACATTTTTTTTCTCAAAAAGTTTTAGAGATATGTACATGAAACTTTGCATGGTCAACAAGCATGGTAGAAGCAATAAATAAAAAATAATAATTGGAATCTGAACGACCCAGTCTTATTTTGATGAATTTTGTGTTGCGAGCCAGAATAAACATATTAACGGTCAAAAAACCATTATTTTTTTTCTCCAGTATTTTACTTCATATATATAGGAGAAATTTAAAATAAAAGTTGTTTTGCTAACTGCTGTGCCTCTGGTCTAAAAATACGTTTGAAAAATTGTATTTTTTCTAACGAAAAATTCCACAAAAACAAAGTTTACATAATTTTTTTGCATGTAAATTTCAAATGTAAGTGTATGAATTATTTTTATTCATATTCTGTATGTTTTTGTGAACACTTTAGTGAACATTTCACTTGAATATATTGAAAATTGAAAAAGTTATGATTTATTTTCTCAAACAATGCCGCTTAAAAATTGAGTCTCGGAAAAGTCATCTGCATCAGTTTTTGATAAATTTAAACATTTTTTTTCTCAAAAAGTTTTAGAGATATGCAAATAATATTTCACACGGTTAATAAGGATGGTAAATGCAACAAATAAAAAAAAAATCATTGAAATCTGAGACTATGGGTGTCATGGCTGGGTGATTTGACATGGAATGACCCAAAAGCAAGTTTTTTAGTAAGGGAAAAAACAGCCTTAGAGGCCTTATACATGGACTGCGGTTGTCGCAAAGCTTAAAACTTCTTCCAGAAGCTTGTGTTAGATTTATAGTCAGCCTCTCTCTCTCATTTTTAGATATTTTCTTTTCCTTAATATTTGATTGATGACTACATTTTTGAATACATTTTTTATTTGTGTTCATACAATATAAACTACTACTATTAATATCTGTTTATACAGTATTAAGTAATACAGTTGCCTCCATAAACCAGCCGTGCAATAGTCTGGCCCGACCAGTAATGTGGCGTTTGCGGGCTGACTTCCTTAATGACAGGAGATAAAAACCTGTAACAGCCACTCCAGGGCCCAACTTTGAGAAGAGGAGCCATGGAGAAAGCAGAAATGATGGGACTCTTACAAGTTAGGTCAAAGATGTTTCATTAGTCAATGAATATATGTTTCAACTTCCAAGCCTCCAAAATTATAATACCCGGGGGCAAATCCATCCGCCCATGCGGAAATCATGCCTTGTTCGTATCTATGCACAGAAATTTGCAGCACATTTAATTTTTTTCAACTACCTTCCGGTAATTTTTGTACTTCATCATAACCCTAGTCTTATATGCGCCGGATCAGTGAGTCTACTGTATACTTTTTAAGATCTTTAAAGCGATGTCAAGTTAATACTGAAAATCTATATATGTATGCATTAGAAAAACAGCTGCAGATATATCACTGATTATTGTACTCTGGCACAAAACATGTGAAATCTCCAAAAATTTACATCCTCGAATTAATATTTTATGTACCAGCACAGGATACATATGTAGGCAGAGAAAGAGGAGCATGGAGACAACCACCCCCTTCCCCATTTCAGTGGAAAAAAATGTATTATTGACATAAAAGGTGGCAGGGTGAAGGTAGAATTTCGCGGCCCGCTCCCGTTCACTATACACGCTGCTTCGGTGATTCGCAACACCCCCTCCCGTTCGAGCAGTCTGCATTCACTTAAAGTCGGGTATTTTAAATTTTTACATGCCCCCAAGATTGTCAGACAATAGATTCGTTCAGCCCTGGTTTCCTCCCCAAACAGTAGCATAAAGTTACTTAATATATTGCATCAAAAGATCACTGTAGAAGATGCTGGGGTTCATTATCAATCAGGGCCGCAACTACTACTTTTGGTTAGCCTAGCCAGGACGAGCACACATTTTGGCACCACCTCATAATGTTGAAAGAGAGGTTAAAGAGTCAAATTCGCACCCCCGCTCCAGTCCAGCGCCTGGGGCACCAGACCAGTTGCACTTCCTTAATTGCGGCCAGACCTCATTCACACCTTCAACATTGAATTGATCAATCCTCATTACAATGAGTGTGCAGAACGCATTCTTAAATAAACTTATTGAGTGGAAAAAATTCTTAAATTAAGAATATTTTGATATAGGGGAAAAACACTGGGATTCTGAAAATAAGACTTAAAGGAAAAAACGCCTTAAGCAAGGACTTCTTAAGTTGTATGTTGATAGAGACGTCTTAACCAGAGTGGCCGGGAATGAAACTAGGATGGAGCAAGCGGGTCCGATTCCTTGGGGTCGAATTCATTCTGTAAGCACCCCTTACACACTGTAGCACCAAAACGTGTGCTTGCTCAGCTGACCAAGTATCTTGAGGTAGCCCTGGCCCAGGGGCTTATAAACAATCCCTACATTTCTAGCTACATTAAAGAAATTTAACGTATCGTGATTGACCAAAATGAGTCACCATCACTCATGGTGAAATTTTTGCTGGCCACGTTCAACAATTATTAATTGTGCAACATTTAATTGTGCTTGAATCTAACATCCACCGTTGGAGTAATAATAATAGTACTAGACTTACATGCCGAAAGTTGTGTATGCGATTCGGTCTGAAACCCATCCATTTACTGATTTACTAAAAAATGTTTCCTTTTTGTTTCTGATTTAATCAAATGCTGTTCACATGCTCGCAAAGCTGGGCCCAGCTATGATTCACCGATTCAATAAAAAAATTCATTTTTCATTAATGAACTATGACGTTCAATTTCGCCCAAAACTTTCATGATGTTGTGCTAGCTTTTTTGCTCACAGTAACCAATCACCAGCGTGCTAATGCTTCCGGTGTTACTAATAAAGGGATTGTCACAAAGTGGCCCGGGGCCCTGGATGAAACAAAGGGCATTATTGAATCTATCACAATTAAAATAGATTCTGAATGTTTTTCTTAAATTCAGGAAATTATTTCTTCCCCATTAGTTCAAAAATTTCCTCTGAAATTATTTCTTTAAATTGTGGTGATCTGATCCGAACTGAACTTGTGACGTTGACGTTCAAGTGCTGTTACGTTATTAGACACTAGCACCAGTATATTGTATAAATTGTAAGCTCGCTCTTATCTGGTTACTATTAACTGTTCACTCGCTAGCATGTAGTTGTTCCAATATTAATTAAAGTTACACTTTCGCGTTCTTCTGCCTGTGCATTCTCTGCAAGATCACAACAAAAAAAATTTTAATAATTTTCGTTTAGTGTGCTCATGTATTTTTATGCGGATGTAATTTTTCAGCACTTCTGTATATTTTGTAATTACTTATGACTTTTTCTGGATGCCAACTTTCTCTCTCTTGAAAACTAGTACAGTGAAACCTTGCTACAACGATACTCAATATAACAAAAAATCCCTCTATAACGATATTTTTTCAGATACTTGTTTGAAATTGTCTGTAGTCAAAGCTAGTTCGAGTACTCTTTAACCAGCTTTGCCTGTAGTCTAATGTAGTCTAAATTCCTCTCGATGCAACGATATCCTTTACTACGATAAATCTCTCTATAATGATTTTTCTCAAGATCTTTCAAAACCGATATTTTGCAATAATTTGCCCAAAACATTACAAAATATCTGTGCCAATCGATACAACAATATTTTATAATAATTTGCCCAAAATAGTTTTGAATTTGATTTTAACTCTGCAACTTATTTTTGTTCTTCTGAATGCATCTTATTACACCAGTATTTTGCACCACAGGATCACAGAGAGCGCTGAAGCAGTAATTGGTATTGCTACTTTCTGTGTATGTTGCGACAGTGAAATGCTGTAAACAACTTTATAGGAGTTAACTTATGGGCACTTAACTGAATTTTATTGATCAATTACAATTTTTTGCAGTGAATAAACACATAAAACCGCATTTTCTAGTGATAATAAAACTTGAAATTTAGAAAAGATGAGAAAAACGGTATAAATTTGATGATTTGCGATGATAATGTTGCCTTTCTATATAACTATATAATCCCTCTACGATATTTTTTCCTGGTCATTAGAGTATCGTTATATCAAGGTTTCACTGTATATAAAATAGTGTTTGAGAAGGATGAGGCAGGCACTCAAACTCGTCAAAGCCCATCATAAAGAGTTTTGATGGGCTGGGAGTAGGGCCATAACTAGGTACTTGATCAGCTGGGCCAAGCACAGATTTTAGCACCCCATTGTAATCTTCAAGGTGTTAGTGAATGAAATTTGAGCCAAAATTTGATGTGAAAAAAAAAATTTCATCAAAACTTATAGAATAAGTGGATCATATAGGTTTTAATCGAACTTTTTCTGGCTACGCCACTGTTAACATTATGAGTGCAAAACTGTTGCATAAACATTCCAGGATAAAAACAATATTGCATAGTTCTAGAAACCCATAAATATTTTTTTTTTCCACTGTTGTAATTTCTTTAGGGTTTTTCGTCCCACATATCTTGCAGTTTACACTAAACTATTATTTACATTTTTATTTTCAGTTAAAAAAGTTGTGTGAAAAATAAACATGAAAACAAAACATAAATAAATGAGGTTTTTATTGAAACTTTAACAAGTTTATTTGTATACTAATTTTTTTTTAATTGCACCTAAATGAGGAACAGAATAAACCGTCTTATTATATTTCACTCTCCCACTGACAAAACTGACAACTGACCTGGCTACGCCACTGTTAACAAGTCAAAACTTTTCTCTTAATGCAAATCTCTCTCATTTCATGTCATTCATTACATTTTTTCTCATAGTTGAACATGCAGTTATATAAATGTATTGAAATGTTTGCAATTTCACACTAAACTCAACAAACGATCCATAGTCCGGACTTTATTACAATAGGTATTTGCCCTGTGATTCGACACTAAAAATCTTTCAGAGTAAGAACGGGATTACAGAATATCACAATAGGTAATTGGCCTGTGATTTGACACTAAAAATCTTTCAGAGTAAGAACGGGATTACAGAATATCACAATAGGTAATTGGCCTGCGATTTGACACTAAAAATCCTTCAGAGTAAGAACGGGATTACACAATAAAAGTTTGATAAAAGGTTCTTTATAAAACTTGAAAAAAAAACAACCAATAAGCAGGGTTGGCAGGTTTTGAGAAAATGGCAGCTTTTAACAGTTTACCCATCATGCCAAAAACTTTCAAAAACCTCAAATAATGCTTTTGAATATAAAAATACCTGTTAGAAATACACACGTTAATAGCATTTAATATTTAAAAGGGCTATGTTGAACAAAAAATAATTACTCAAAATATGATTGTAAAATAATTTTCTACTCTTAACAGAATTATTTTGGACAATATATATGTTATACAGGGTGATTATAATTGAAGTTCCAATATACTCTGAGCAGTTTTTCTCAAAAACTGCTTATATGGATACAGTCAAATATTTAAGTCAATGAGATAATGGGAGAGAGATAATGAAAAAAATTGTTCAATTTTCGATTGCTAGGTGAAAAGGGTGCTTTTATTGAATTTTCCTTTCTCCCATGGTCATAGTGTGTGAGGAATTGGTCAAAGCCGGAACGGCCATGCTTGTTGTTGAGAGAGGAAAGTTTTTTATATTAATTTACTATGTATTCCTGCCATATACATTTTGTTGCCAAAGAAATCAGCTCACACCTTGATTCAATAAACTTCTTTTTCTCAAATCAGCAGGGCCATCTTTATCAGTAACTACCTAATTAGCTCTTTCCATACATGATTTATCATGCAGTATAGACAAAAACGTCCAAATGGATGTCATTTTCTTGGATTTCTTTAAAAATTTTGACAGGGTGCCCCACAATAAACTTCTACTTAAGCTCCAAAATAGGCTCTTGGCCTATGTGTTCAATTGCTTAAATGGGTGGAAGCCTGCCTTACCAACCGCAGTCAGTTTGTCTCCTTCAAGGGCCAGAACTCCCCATTTCTCCAAGTTGAGTCTGGCACCCCCAGTGTTTGGTTCTCTCGCCTTTATTGTTCTTGATTTATATTAACTCCTAATTTCCATCAATTGTCATATTAGACTCTTTGCAGATGATTGCGTCATCTACCACACAGTACACAAAGAATCTGACACCAAACATTTCTCCAAAATAACCTCAACATTGTCTCTGACTGGTGCTCATCCTGGCAACTACCCCTTAATTCTTCAAAAACAGTTTTTATGAAAATTACTAGCAAAAGACACTTCATCTCGTTTCTTCTTACACTATCAATAACTCGTTGATCACCGAAGTTTCTAATAATAAATATCTGGGTGTAATTATTTCTGCCGACTCCATTGGAATCTCCATGTTGATTACCTCTCTCATAAGTGTCCCCAAACAACTCTTTTTTCTTAGTTGGAACCTCAAAATCTCCACCCGTCACCTCAGATATCTCTGCTTCCAAACCTACATTTTTCCTGTGCTCTCATATGATGTGTGAAAATATGGGACCCTCATACTCTCTCCAATATAGACAAATTAGAATCTATTGAAAAAAAATCCACCCATTTCATTCTCAACTATTGGTCATCCTCTGCCTCCGTTACTGAACTCAAGTGCCAACTCGATATGCAACCGCTTTTTGCCCGCAGATGTATCTCTAGACTATCTTTCCTTTTTAAAATTCTCCACGGCCATTTTCAAATTGACACCTCACATTTTCTAATTCCAGCTTCATACTTTTCAAAAAGAATTAACCATTCACAAAAATTGAAACCCATCTTTGCATCCACAGATTGTTTCAAATCTTGCTTAGTTTCTTTTTCTCGTACAATAACCAACTGGAACCTCCCGCCAAACATTGATTGTACAACAGTATCAGATATTTTTTGCAACATCAATCGTCTAATGTCACCTCCGCATTCCCTTGTATAGGCCTCGGTCAACCAATATCGTATACATAAATAACTATTTTTTATAATTAAATAATAATTTTTTTTAAGACTTTCAAAAAGAGCCTTATGCTATGTCACTTGCTTTGGACTCCTTTTTAGGATTTCTAGGAAATGGGAAATTGCAGTGTTCGTGGGACAGATTCATTGCTCGCACACTGCTAGATTCCCACATTCTACACTTCTTTCTAATCTCATTTTATGTGGGAGACAGAAATCTCCTTATTTCTCTCCTCCTCAGATGAGATACTACCCATAAACTCTTGTTGGTGCGTGCAAAAGAGATCAATCACTTCATCTACCGTCACTTCCTAGATATTTTTCACCACTAGTTCTTGAATGTCATCCTCGTACAGACACAGGGCCGCAACTGGGGGGGGGGGGGGGTGGAGCCCAAGGGGGCACCAATTTCATTCTGAAACCTCTCCTTCATCAACATTACAAGGAGGCCTCAAAATATGTGCTTGCCCCGGGTGATCATGCATCTAGTTGCAGCCCTGCTTGTGCACCCTCAGTCCATGGTCTTCCTCAAGCACACAATTTCTTCGACAAGAAGTGTCATGAGTATCAAGACAGTTCATGAGCTAACCCTTCAAAGTCATGTTCAATAATTCAAATCAGCCCATGGTTTTATTCAAGTAGAATTTTAAAAAACCTTCAAGCGCATATATGCATAGCTGTAATGCGATAGTTATATAGTTTTGTATTGTAAATATTCACACTCGCACGTGCTAATTTTTCGAGTGAGGCAGGTTTACCGGAGACTTTAAGAGAGAATATTATCTGCAATTCAATAACATGTGTGTGGGCGAAAGCAAAAACTCATCAGCTCAGTTGTGATAACGTGAAAATAAATTAACAAAGCGCAAGATATTTGTTCGTAATGCGAACCATTTATTCGTTAACAGTCAGAATTTGTCCAAAATTTTTGCTCGTTAACTGAAGTTTCACTGTATAGAGAGCTCTGTATTCCTTTTTCCGCTTTGCCACTTTCTATCGTGCGTTGTATGAAATACCCTTTGGTAGTATAAAACCAAAGAGGTTAATACAGGTTATTATGCTAATTTTGAAAGCGCAAAAAAAAAAACACTCATGCGGCTAAAAAAATATTTTCTTTTGAATCAATTACTTTTCAAATATGTTGTATTTTTTAAGTTAGGATATACTTGAATAAAAAAATATGCATATTTTATAAATTTATCATAGAAATTTATACACCTTTTAAATTAGAGTATAATAATTCAGGCATCTGTCCAAACCTTTTTTGTAGGGTCTAGTTTATGTGAAAATTTCACTTTTTTTTTGTGAAAAGGATCATTAGTTTTGTGAAAAATAAGTAATTTTGCAGGAAGCAAAGTAATCTAGTTAATCTACACAAAAGAAATTAAATTCCAAATTTATGATTTCATTAATTTTTATTTTGTGAAGGGTTCGTTTTTTAGATCCAGAATTTTGTGAAGGCTCCAGAAAATGAGCCCCCATTTTGGCTGGGGGCAGACCCCTGATATATGAAGAAGAGTATGAATTTTCCTAATTGCAACCATCATGCCGATGGCAGCCACTAAACTAAGATGATTTTTAACGTTGTTAGGACACTGCTTAAGCTCACTACGCAAACTATTTACGTAAATGTTACATTGATGGAGCATTATTTTTCTTCTACTGCATAAAGATAATGTGAAAAATAATTTGATAAACAAAAATAAAAGTTTTCAATCCAGGGCAATACTTCAATAACTGTAAATAGTAGATGCGCTCAGGACTGGAACTAGAGGGGGGGGGGGGATAGAGAGGGTGATTGCCCCAGACAGAAAAATTTAGAGGGATGCAAATTTTAAGGGGAAACATACAACACCATTATTTAAAAGTATGGAGTTTTAAATTGGTGGGGGTGGCAAAAATCCTAGTGTACATGGCCCTGCATGTACCTGACTACATATCATCACTGATAGATGACAGTATATTTTTGGAAATCTGCAACCCCCCCCCCCCCTAAAAAATATCCGACCACGAGCTGCCACTGATGAGACACTGACACACTTGACTGCATATAGGAACTTAACCTATAAATGCAGGAGATAAAATTTTTTCAATATAAATAACACAATTTTTTAAAAACAACTCACCTCTTTGGTACCTTCTAATAACAAAGTTGCCACACACATTTTATGAACATCAAAACCTTTAAACTGTGTTATGTATATTTTTTTCATTTGATCAAGAAAAGATTCATAAATTGATGTGGCTTCTGGTTTAAGAGCATGCCCTATAAAAAAAAAAAAGATTTGTCATGGCTTATTCATGACAAACATAGTAGAACAAAGTTTCACATATAATAAAAAAATGTAATGATCTTTAAAAATTCTTTAGTTTGTGCATGCCTAATTTTAACAGCATATAATAATACAGTCGAATCCTGTTATAACGAACTCCAAAAGACCAGAGAAATCACTTTGTTATAATGAAATTTCGTTATAAAGAAATTCCAGGTGTTTGTATTTTTCCTATGTGAACTTAGTTAGAGGATTAGAAAAGTGTGTTTGTTAAAATGAAATTTTCGCTATAACGGTATTCGTTAAAACAGGATTCGACTGCAGTTCATTTTGAAGGTAAAAAATAACTAAAAAAAAGTTATAAAAAAAATCCTGTGCCCTCCCTTTTATGTATCCCAGGTGGCATGGTGGTAATATGTTTGTGTACCACCGTGAAGGTTGCCATCAGATCCCAGATTCAAACCAAGGGCAGAATATAGATAAAATATTTTCCCTGACAAGTTTGAGGCAACCACCGATTTCTGACCAAATTTCATTTCCAACCAAACTTGCAAATGGCATTAAATTGTGTTCAGCAATATTGCCAGAGCTTGGTGTGTGGTATAAGTGGTACCAGGACTGCAGCCTGCCATCTAGGAGACCTTGGGCCAGATATTTTCTTGAGGACCCTTAAGAAGGAAAAAATTATGCAAAATACAAGTACATTGTTTGTGAGGCCCTCATTTGGCTTTGGGCTGCAGTGTCCCCAATTATGGCCCAGAGTGAAACACAATAGATGTGTGTATTTTCTATAGGAATTTTAAGTTGAAAGGCAATAATTGAGGTTTTTGACATGACAGTTTAAACCATAGTTTCCCATAAATTTTGTTCCACTCTATGCACCCTTCTTCAGCAGTTTTTTTCTCTCATTGCAACGTATTATAGGCTCTCTCTGTTGCATTTCCCGATTCATTATCAAGTTAAATCCAATGTGTTCACGGACCAGATAACAAGAATGAAAAATACTCTACATTGGTTAAATAATAAACATTTTATTCTGTCAACTATTAAAATTTTATTAAAACATTTTTACAAACAATTATCACAGTTACATTTCTCTCTCAATGCATTGTATTAAAACAATAAAATTGAACGCTTTCACTGCATTTTCCAGAACTTGTACATTAATTCACATCGTCCATGAAACATTTCAAGGTGTCAAGCGTTGGCCTTTACACAATATGGTTGAAGAAAACCCTGGAGCCAGGTTCTCACCGGTCCGCAGCCTGCGTTGCCTGTTGTGGTTATCTACCAGCCATTGAATAGGAGATGGGCGGAGGCAGACGTCGGGAGAGGCCCTGGGCAGCCATTCTGGCTGCCAACCAATCCATGAAACCAAGTCGACGTCTCATAGACACATGAAAGCTGGTGATGAGTCGTACGAGGTGCTGAAGCACACCTTTCCACATTTAATGCATTGTTATGATTGAGACGAAATGGCATACGCCTCAAGCAAGTGGGACGCCCTAGTAATAAAGTAACTGTTTCGAACAAACAGGAATCAGGCAGAAGTGAGCATCTCACTATGCATCTGGTATTTATAAGAGAACGTTCCCGTAATGCCGCATGACAAAACCAATCACAAGGTCGAAGGTGCGGTACTGAACTTTACATCTGATTTACATATTTTCACGAGAGAGAGAAATAATATTTAACAAAAATATATCAAAATCTGGCTATGTAATGGCAATGTAAAATAAATATGGCAGCCAATCTGCAACACATGATCTTGTCGATCGATCCCAGAAACAAAATAAGGTGAAACAAATGAAAAATCGATATAAATGACTCTAGTTTGTTTCAGGTTAACTTTGCAGTGAAGAGAAAGGTACAGAGTGTATTCCTTCGAATCAAAATATAGTTCCCATACATCGAAGGTTTATGATGATCATTTATATAGAATATTTCAAATTTTTTTATGATTTTGGAAAAGATACTAAAAAAATACCGTTTTGAACCAATGTATATTCATTTAAAATTTTTAAATTAGAAAAATATTGGTTACCATTATCAAAAATCTATGGCGAGCTCAACAACATTTTGGCGCGATTTCCAAGAAATTTTCCCCGCCAATATTACTATCGTGCTTTTTTTTTTATTGCACAGTTATATATATTATATCGTCATTTTGTTGAATTTTCCGATACAATTTTTCATTCAGTTTTGCATGTACAGGGTTCATACAAAATTTTCAAAATGAAAAGTAAGGAGTTTTTAAGGACTTTTTAAGGAGTTTCAAGCAGTTTTTAAGGAGTCATGGCAAACTTCATAACTTACAAGTCTTACAGCGGAAAAAGGGGTGGGGCACATATGCAAATTTATTTTGAATTTGCAAACATATTTGCCCTCTTCTCAAAAATATGGATGTAGAAGTGGTTCAAAAATTACAAGTTTTGATTTAGAGAGAGAGAGTTGCGGTAGTATATAGTATTAAAATGATTTAAAGAAATCGGAAGTGATGTACTGAGTTTGCAATAAATTTTGCTTTTATCTTGCTTGAGCTGTGGTGACTTCTGCCAGAGACAGATACAAATACAACGCCACAACAGGCAAAAGTCCAACGAGGTGGCTGAGAAAAAGATGGCCATAAAAATCTCCCCCCGGAAATCACTCACAAAAAATCTGGGAATGTGCCGCGGGCCGCTCAATCGAAGTAAGAATTTACCACGAGCCACTTAATTCATCTGTAAGTGTACCGGTGCCACTTGAGGCAGGCCACATTTAGGCGATGTGTTGAGCACATGTATGCTTTAAAATAAGGGGCTGTTCAAGTATTACGTCAGCAAATTTTTAGCAATTTTTGACTCACCCCTCGTCAGAAAAAGTCAGCAAAACTCTCACCCTCCCCCTGTCAGCGCTCTGCCCCCTTCTTCCTAAAGCTTATTGGCAAAATCTGAATTGGGGGCTTTCCCCCAGATGATCAAAAATTTATTTTTTTAATCCACAAAATATTTTTTAAAAGAATTGTAAAAATATTTTTTACAATTTCAAAACAAAATATCTTTTATTACAATCAATTTTTGTTAATTTCAATGCTATTTGAAGGCTAAGAACCCAAAATTACTTAAGAAATTCATTGCGACCCTACCTCTCTAAGCCCTTGGTAACCCTTGACCCGAGGTAAACATTCGGCCTGTGCGGACCAAATGTGGCCCTGGCGTTATGATGTGGCCTGTCCCTAAATCTATTTTTGTAACAATGAATAAGTGACACATTTACAGATCGCTTAAGTGACTTGTGGCACAATTCCAGACCATTTAAGCGATCTGTGGCACATTAAGCGATCCCTTGAGTGACATGTGACAAAGCTTTAGAGCATTGGTTGTGCCACCAGTGTGGTTCTACATCACTCAAGTTATCCGCGGCACATTCCCAGATTACTTAAGTGATCTGCGACATAATCACGGATCACTCATATGACGCGCGGCACAGCTCCAGTGCATTTGGATCCGCTAAGTATTTGAAGATCACTAGAGTGGCTCTGTAGGGGACTCAATATGGAGAATGTTAGTTCAGGTGCCCATAAACTAGTGAAAAGTTTTACTCGTTTTTCACGCCCCAAGTAAGACGCCAGTAAGAATATTTCATATTTTTTATAAAGGGTGGTTGATGACGTAAGAATCATCCAACCCTCCCCCCCCCCCACGTCATCAAGTCAGCAAATCGAAAATCCCCCACCCATGCTGACGTAATACTTGAATGACCCCTAACATAAAGATACCCGAAAGTTATTTTCTGAGGGTTAAAAAAAAGTGGGTTCAGCTATAGCGGCTGATCGGCTCGTCCCCCCCCCCTCCTGTAAAACCAGACGTGGCTCGGGCTGTCACTTTTAAAAGCCAGGTTTTACTAGCAGGTTTTCTATGGCGCGCGCAACGTGAATCACCCAGCGCGACACGCGGTGTATTCATCAATATGAAAAACAGTACGACTGTTTTCCTACAGAGCACAATACGGCTTTACGTCGGGCATGATTGGCAGACTGCTTCTGGAGGAGTTAAGCGTCGTGTGGCACGCGTTTCAGTGATCTTCCCTTCATTTTCGTGTTGTGTCTCTTCCCTTTAAACTGGAGCATGCAGCCGATAGAGTAGATGACGCCAGGGTCATATACTATGTAGCCGTCCTGAGCCGATGCGCCACGCTTGGAAAACGCAAATACGTAACGTCATTATGTAACTCATTTCTGCCGACACGAAATGATCCAGTTATGCTCACGCGGCCCAAAAAGCCTACTCCTAGGAAAATCTGGCTTCAGGGATGAACGCTCGTTACGGGATCCTAGGAGAGATAAACCCTGTTCTTTTTTTTTTTTTTTGTCTTTTTATTTACGGCAACCAATCTGCGAAACAGATTCGCTTTCCCCACTGGACCAGTTTTTAGCACTTTAAGGCGCGGCGGCGAAAAGATACGCTTTGCGTCGTCCCTCACTCCAGTGGAACTGAAATTTTTTTTCCTTTCTTCTTTTTCAGTAGCGAGTTATAATGTGAATAAAACACATAAAACACGTCTAAAAAACTGCGGAAAGCAGTGACATTTTGCGGTTTCTCGGAATTTTCGTAGTGAGATATTGGCTTACAGTAAATATCTCACTACGAGGAAGGAGGGATAAAATAGGAATAGTAGGAAAGAATTGCAGGGTGAAAAAAAAAAAGGCGATTGCGGCAAAAGTAGGAAAATAGTAGGAAAAATAGGAAAGCTGCGAGGTCTGCACTCAGTATACTGCATAATATAGGAGGTTCGAGACATCGTTTCGCTGCATAAGTAAAAATTTAAAATACTTTCTCACCACTGGGCATGGGGGAATTTTCGGCTACTGGTTCAGCGGAGTGATGTCGTTCTAGAGACCATCGATTTCCAACGCTGACCAGTTTGGGACATAGGCAGGAAAACACGTCAAAACTAGCGATTCGGTAAAAAATCGTATTTTTAGAAGCAAAAGCGTATAATCGTATTAATTTACTAAATACGACGAAATCGTAACGGTTGGCAGGTATGCACAACCATTGGATGTCCCAATCCCATCCCCTGCTTTCACATTTCCTATTACAAAGGGAGAGAGCGTTATTTTTTCTCTTTTCTTCCTCTTTATATTCGGGGAAAGCTTCCTCTTATTTTTCTAGGCAATGCTATTCATCACCATGGAGAATGCCTATTCTAAGAAAGATCATGCCTTCAGGGAAAAAAAAAAGGACTTTTTCAGGCGCGGCTGCAAAAAGTAAGGAGTTATAAGGGCCCTTCCAGAAAGAAATGAAAAGTTAGAAGTTTTTAAGGAGTTTGTAAGGATGTGCGACCCCTGATTCCAAATTTTTTTACGTCTTTTTTCTGTATTGCTCATTGATACGCATGTACTATCCATTGTATGCCAATACGTGGCTGTCTCGCACTGTTTTCTTCATTTTTTTGCTTGCTCCTCTAATTGTTTTGAGCAGTGTAGTTCTGTGGGCACCTTATGTGGTTGCCGGAGATGATAATGACATTTAAATTGAAGTAGCTATTTATCCATAATTAAATTTTATTTGACTCCACTAAGACTGTTCAATTCTAGATACGGTTAAATATACGGTTTATTAATTAGAAGAAACACACGGCACGTTAACACATATATACGAAATAAGAATACACGGACACACAGTTAAAAGACATCTCTACTCTGCAAGAAACCAAAGCCTTCTCTTCCAAACAGCGGAAGAGAGGCCAAGAAAAGGCGCGCACACATAACGAGGTGTTGGCAGATTTATGCTATTCGAAACCAACACCTACACACTTTTGCCGACAGCATCGCCACAGTACTCCCCCACGAGTCCGAAGGACGTTAAGCTTGATAAGGTGTTACAAAACGGACTTTCCGTCCGAACCTCGTGACGAAGCCCTGTGGCGAGGCTGGGGCATTACATATAGATGATTTGCAAACATTAGATTCTTTGCATTCGAGAGAATTAAACAAAAATGCAGGTTTTAAACGATCAATAGAAATACACTTAGATTCATTATTGATACGCAAAGTAAAAAATTTATCAGTCCTATTCAAAACTTCATAAGGTCCTTGGTAAGGCTGCTGTAGCGAACGCCTTACAGTGTCAACCCTCACAAAAACGTGTGTGGATCTGGCCAAGTCCTTGTGCACAAAAATGTTTTTTGAGGAATGATTGGACAAAGGCGAAGGACGAAGCTTTGACATAGTCATACGCAAGTTCGTGACATAATCAGATTTTGAGGTGTGCTTACCGGAATCTTTGAAGAAGTCTCCTGGTAACCTCAGAGATGTTCCGTAGACCATGTCCGTTCAGATTTTGAGGTGTGCTTACCGGAATCTTTGAAGAAGTCTCCTGGTAACCTCAGAGATGTTCCGTAGACCATGTCCATTGTATGCCAATACGTGGCTGTCTCGCACTGTTTTCTTCATTTTTTTGCTTGCTCCTCTAATTGTTTTGAGCAGTGTAGTTCTGTGGGCACCTTATGTGGTTGCCGGAGATGATAATGACATTTAAATTGAAGTAGCTATTTATCCATAATTAAATTTTATTTGACTCCACTAAGACTGTTCAATTCTAGATACGGTTAAATATACGGTTTATTAATTAGAAGAAACACACGGCACGTTAACACATATATACGAAATAAGAATACACGGACACACAGTTAAAAGACATCTCTACTCTGCAAGAAACCAAAGCCTTCTCTTCCAAACAGCGGAAGAGAGGCCAAGAAAAGGCGCGCACACATAACGAGGTGTTGGCAGATTTATGCTATTCGAAACCAACACCTACACACTCTTGCCGACAGCATCGCCACAGTACTCCCCCACGAGTCCGAAGGACGTTAAGCTTGATAAGGTGTTACAAAACGGACTTTCCGTCCGAACCTCGTGACGAAGCCCTGTGGCGAGGCTGGGGCATTACATATAGATGATTTGCAAACATTAGATTCTTTGCATTCGAGAGAATTAAACAAAAATGCAGGTTTTAAACGATCAATAGAAATACACTTAGATTCATTATTGATACGCAAAGTAAAAAATTTATCAGTCCTATTCAAAACTTCATAAGGTCCTTGGTAAGGCTGCTGTAGCGAACGCCTTACAGTGTCAACCCTCACAAAAACGTGTGTGGATCTGGCCAAGTCCTTGTGCACAAAAATGTTTTTTGAGGAATGATTGGACAAAGGCGAAGGACGAAGCTTTGACATAGTCATACGCAAGTTCGTGACATAATCAGATTTTGAGGTGTGCTTACCGGAATCTTTGAAGAAGTCTCCTGGTAACCTCAGAGATGTTCCGTAGACCATGTCCGCCGGCGTAGCACCAAAATCAGGTTTGAAACTTGAGCGTATCCCGAGTAGAATGGTAGGAAGAACGTCAACCCATCTTTCAGTGGCGTAACACATGATGGCAGCTTTCAAGTCCCTGTGGAATCTCTCGATGGCTCCATTGCTTTGTGGGTGGTAAGCGGTAGTACGCACCCTGTCCACACCCAGCAACTTCGCAAGAGATCGGAAGAGTTCAGATTCAAACTGAGAACCCCTGTCCGTAGTAATGCGTTCTGGAACGCCAAAACGGGAGATCCAATTCGACAGGAAAGCGAATGCCACAGTTTCAGCAGTCTGATCGGGTACAGGAATAGCTTCCGGCCATCTGGTGAATCGGTCACTGCAAGTCACAACGTAGCGATTTCCTTTACTTGGTGGAAGTGGACCCACGATGTCAATATGGACATGCGAGAACCTTGCGCAAGGTAATCCGAATGCACCAATAGGAGAATGTGTGTGACGACCAACTTTGGATCGCTGGCAATGGATGCAAGTTTTGCACCACTCTTTGCAGTCCCTTTCTAAAAATTTCCAGATGAATCGTCTGCGAACCATTTCAGTAGTAGCTTTGGCACCAGGGTGGGAGAGGTTGTGCACTGCATCAAAAATAGCGCGGCGAAACATTGACGGTACGTAAGGTCTAATTGAACCAGTGGAAACATCACACTGTAGAGTGACTTCAGGAGAACCGAAAGTCATTGGTTTTAACTCGAGACCTGAGTCCATTTCACGAAGTAATCGCAATTCTTCCTCATCCTGAGCGCGAGCCATCTCGGCGAAATCGATACTAGGAGGTATTTCAATTTCCGATATTCTTGAAAATGCATCGGCTACTGCATTTCGATCGCCTGAAATGTGCTTGATACGGGTTGAAAATTGACTAATGAATTCTAGATGACGAATCTGCCTAGGTGAACATTTTTCACTTTTTTGGGAAAATGCATAGACCAATGGTTTGTGGTCTGTGAGAATTTCGAAGACAGATCCCTCCAGCATATGTCGAAAATATTTAATTGCTGAATATATCGCTAGCAATTCTCGATCGTACGCACTGTATCTGCGTTCAGCTGAAGTTAGCTTACGCGAGAAGAATCCTAATGGCTGAGTTTGATCATTAACTGCTTGATTCAAAACTCCGCCAATCGCGAAATCAGACGCGTCGACAGCTAGAAGGAGATGCGCACTTGAAATAGGATGAGCCAATAGAGCAGCATTGGAAATCATTTCCTTGCATGACTCGAATGCAGATTTTGCTTCCTCAGACCAGACGATTTTTGTTTTATCCCGTTTTTGTTTGCCTTTAACTAGATCATGCAAACATGCTTGCGTAGAGGCAGCGTTTTTCATGAAACGATGATAAAAATTTATTAGTGCCAGAAAACGTCGCAGCTCATCGATTGTGTTGGGCAATGGATAGTCCAAAAGTGCGGTAACACGATCCGGCAACGGGGAAATGCCCTTTTCTGACACAAGATGACCTAAAAACTGAATTTCTTTGAGTCCAAATTGGCATTTGTCAGGATTGAGAACTAAACCGTATTCGCTTAGTCTCTTGAACAACACATCGAGATCTTGTTCATGCGACTTCTCATCAGCTGACGCAACAAGAATGTCGTCTAAGTAAACATAGCAGAAGTCGAGATCCGAGAGGATGCTGTCAACGAATCGTTGAAATGTTTGTGCGGCGTTCCTGAGCCCAAAGGTCATGAAAACATACTCAAAGAGACCGTGCGGTGTAATCACAGCCGTCTTGGGAATATCACTTTCTTTCACAGGAATCTGGTGGTATGCCTTTACAAGATCGAGTTTAGAAAATATTCTTTTTCCAGCCAGACCGAAAGAAAAGTCTTGAATATTGGGAATAGGATAACGATCAGGAGTAGTTACGGCATTCAACCGACGAAAATCACCACATATGCGCCAACCACCTGTCTTTTTTGGGACTAGGTGGATAGGACTAGTCCAAGGGCTTTTGCTAGGACGAATGATGCCTTGCTTCAAAAGCAAGTTAAATTCTTTCTTGACGGCAAAAAGTTTTTCAGGAGAAAGACGTCTAGCCTTTGCGAAGACGGGAGGCCCTGATGTTTCGATGAAGTGGATAATGGCATGTGGTTTGGGTTGAGAATTTAAGACCGAACCAGTGAGATTTGGGAACTTGGTCAAAATTTTATGGTATGTAGTGGCACCAGAAACTGTAGTTAGACCGAGAGAAGGACCAGTGGTAACGACACCAAGAGAGTATAGAGTTGTCAAATTATCAACCAACCGGCGATTCTTGACATCAACAAGTAAACCGAATCTCTCCAAGAAATCGGCACCCAAAATAGGACTTGTGACGTCGGCCACTAAGAAATTGAATGAGAATATTCTCCTCAGTCCGAGATCAAGTTCAAAATGCTTAGTTCCATATGTGTGAATTTTAGTGCCATTAGCCGCATATAACGAAAGGTCGTCAGGCTTGGAAACTTTGGCAAGTGATTTAGGAAAACAGCTCACAGCTGCACCACTGTCAACAAGAAAACGAATTTTCGATTTTCTATCACAAATGAATAAGCGACTTTGAAAGTGGCAATCTCCGGCCGCCGCTGTAACAGGATTGCCCACTAGTTTTCCGAGTGTTGGCAAGGTGAAATGCAACGATGTGCTTTTTCATCATATCGAGCATGATACCAGCACAATTTGCGTCGATCGGAGCGATCTGAAGATTTTTTCCGCTCACGAGTTTTCGAATTGTTTCGCGACCGACCTCTGTATTGGTTTCGAGAACGAGAGAGCTCTTCGACTCGTGTAGCGAGCGATGCAATTTCTTTTTTAAGCTCATGCAACTCTGAAGAAGGCAGAGGAGGTTGAGACACCTGAGAAACGACAGCGCTGAAACTCGAAGCTTCTAATATGCGATCAGCTATCTGAGCTAAAGAGTCAAGAGGATCCCGACAAATCGACAAAATTTGTTGAACACTGACGGGTAATCTTTGCTGCCATAATGTGCTCAAAACATCATCACTGATTGTGTTATTCGACAAGTTTCGTATCTCACAAAGTAGCTGGGACGGTTTTTTGTCGCCTAGCTCGCACTCATGAAAAAGAGATTTCAAGCGAGCAGTTTCAGATTGAGCAAATCGGGAAAGAATACGTTTCTTTAGAGTCTCATATAAATCGTGTGTGGGAGGATTACGTACTAAATCACTCACGTAAGACAAGATTTTTGTGTCGAGAACGGAAATCACCGAATGAAACTTCGTCTTATCCGCGGTAATGCCTGCCGTGATAAACTGGGATTCCACTTGAAGGAACCATAAATCAACGTCGGCTTCCCAAAATGGAGGCGCACGGAATGAAACACGTGAGACTTCGGTTCCCGAAAGGGAAAGTTCAGTCTGACTAGCAGTTGCTTGCGGATTTGCCATAGCGAAAGAATGAAGACGGCAATAGTCCTACGAAAGAGAGAAATATTCACTCACCACGAAACTGAAATTAAAATCCACGTTGCAGAGAGGTATTCATGATTCGTTGTAACGTACGAGGCTGAACTGGAACAGTGGTTTCAGAAGGTAATATCCGATAGTCCTGAGTCACCAGTTTGTGGACACCATATGTAGTTGCCGGAGATGATAATGACATTTAAATTGAAGTAGCTATTTATCCATAATTAAATTTTATTTGACTCCACTAAGACTGTTCAATTCTAGATACGGTTAAATATACGGTTTATTAATTAGAAGAAACACACGGCACGTTAACACATATATACGAAATAAGAATACACGGACACACAGTTAAAAGACATCTCTACTCTGCAAGAAACCAAAGCCTTCTCTTCCAAACAGCGGAAGAGAGGCCAAGAAAAGGCGCGCACACATAACGAGGTGTTGGCAGATTTATGCTATTCGAAACCAACACCTACACACTCTTGCCGACAGCATCGCCACAGTTCAATGAAGGGAGGGAGAAAATTAGCGATATTGAACAGGTAAAGTTCCTCCTTGAAGAAAAGAAAAACACTGAGCAGTGTATATATATATTATATCGTCATTTTATTCAATTTTCCGATACAGTTTTTCATTCAGTTTCGCATGTAGTTATAGGCCTACACACCCAGACGAATATTCAATTAGTTTTTTTTTTCTCCTGAAAATAACCAACGAATTCAGATATTCACTCATAGATTACAGGAAGTGTCCCTCTTCCACGACAGCGCCGATACCGTTGTGAGAGGCTCTCTTTATGGGTGTAGGTTACGGTTACGGTCACCCCCCCTTTTTTTATATCTATTTCTTGCTGTGTTTGTAGGATAGGGGTGGTTTCTGAATTCCAATAGCCGATAGTGGAGGGTGTTGACATAAGTAATGTCTCTTTCTCCCCCATAGCAGAGGCTGTTCCTCCAGATGCCCCTTCAGTGTCTCACCCACAATGGTTTTAGGCTAAAACATTCTCTGTTCTCTTTGGCAATAATCAAAAAAGAAGAGGAATTTTGCATTGCAGTTGGCCTGATGGAACACATGTTGGAGCAACAATAATTAATAAGTAATAGAGAATCCGATAGTTCTACAACTTCAAGTGAGGATTCCATAGAATGGGAATCCGTAAAAAATGACTAAAACTGTAGTGATAACAAGTGGCATTGACGTATATGCGTTCGGGTGGGTGAGCGACGGAAATTTCTGCAAGAAACGTGAGTTAAAGAATTCTAAATTTTTCCGTATCATTTTTATTATTATTCCAAAGGGGCTATTCCCAAATTCAAACATGAAAACAGGTTAATAGTGTTACTAAGATACTTTTCAATTAAAAAAAAATGATTTGAAAAACTGCACTTTAATTTCTGAAAGTATCGACAATGATTTTTTTTTCATCAGCTAATTTTTTGTTACTTAACTGACTGAAATTTTTTCTACAAGCATTACGTTACACGTAAAAAATATTTTGAGAGATTGGCGAGAATCAGCCATACCTTACCGAGGAAGCGCATCGATACACAGGTTAACAGGCTTTCGTTGTCATAGCAACGAGTGATGCGGTTCCCTCGTAGCTTCCACTTCACTTAACCTGAAACGGACTATAGAATAAGGAGCATTTCCACGGGGGGCCTAATGGTAATGTTACATCCTCGCCTCCCCAACTCAAGCGAACCCATAGGACCCTATGCTATATCCGTAGCTTCTATCTCCTCTCCACTTTGAGAACAACTGGTTTAAACCATAGTTTGCACTGCCAAATACTGTCATGCGTTAAAAACCTGCCATCCCTATTTGAAACTACAAAAAAAAAAAAGGGAAAGAAAGAAAGGACACAGATTTATGATATTTTCTCCTCTTATGCTGATAACATTGATATGAATTAGTTTTTCTTAAAAAAATATACAAAATATACATTAAAACTTTCCATAGTTTGAAAATGGTTTTTTTTTAATAATTCACAGTGCCGCACCTCTAGATTCTGGAACATTAAAATTCAAAGAGATTTATGGAATTTTCCCCTCATAGGAACAAAAAACATAAGTATGAATTAGTTTTTCTTATAAGAAACAAAATTCTACAGAAAGTACATTATGACTTCAATAGATTGAAAAAAGATGATTTTTTTTTTTCTGAAAAATTAACCAGTGTAAATTAGGATTTTAAAATGCTATTAAACATTAAAATTTAAACAGATTTATAGAATTTCCTCTACATATGAATAAATAACAACTAGGAATTAGTTTTTCTACTTCGAAAATTTTACATTCTTACGAAATACACACTGTAACTCTTTAATAGCTTGGAAAAAGTTTCTCTCAGGATTTAGGAACATATAAACCCTATGAATGCTGTTGAACTTGCTAACTAGGAGAAGACCCTTTAATTGCTTCATTATGAGGACTTGAAGGAATCGACTAGGAGTAGAGGCGTAAAGTCCAATCCTCACCTTCTCGTGGTGCAGCCTGTTAGTAGCGATGTTTAACACGTGGTGAACGGATGCGGATGAGCTTCCTCCAACCCGCACTGGGCAGCGTGGGGGATTACGGCCAAAAACCCTCTCTGATAACAAATATAAACTCTGTCAATAAACTAAGGCCCTCAGTCCGCAGCAGTATGAGTGTCCCTGGTTACAGCAGCAACCAGCATGGCATGAGGTATAGGACATATTAAGACAGAGGCTGATAAGAATCTCTGGGTTGGAGCAGGCTGCCATATACCTCGGCCACGTATAATGGACGATCTCTTTCTTCAGAAAATCGTTTGCAGGAATTGAAAGAACTGGAAAGAATAAATTGGGGCATCTGTGAAAGAAGAAAAAAAGGAGAGGACAAAATTGAACTTGCCAGTGGACATGTATTTTATTACAGAGGAACAGATAATGGAAGAACCAGTGGAGTAGGATTTCTCATTCATAAAAAGTGTAAAGATCACATATTTGAGTTAGATAGTACATCTGATAGAGTTGCAAAGCTGGTCATGCAAATATCAAGCAGATACCTAATACAGATTATACAAGTCTATGCACCAACAACAAGCTATTCTGAGGAAGAAGTAGAAGACTTTTATGAAGAATTAGATGAGATGTATAGTAAAGGAAACCATCATATGAAAATAGTAATAGGTAACTTCAAAGCTAGAATTGGAGAGAGAAGAAATGGTGAAAGCTCGGTTGGAAGTCATGGTTACGGTGCACGAAACAACCGACGAAACCGACTCGTCGAATTTGCAAAGAGCGAACAATTATGCATCATGAATTCATTTTTTAAGAAGAAACCCCAAAGAAAGTGGACCTGGAGAAGCCCAACTAGAGCAATTATTGAGATCGACTACATCCTATCTAATAAGAAGCATATGATCCAAGACTGCAGTGTTCTCAACAAATCCAATACAGGAAGTGATCACAGACTGGTTAGATGTAGAATAAAGGCTCCTTTACACATATGCTTTGGCGCGTGTGATAGCTGTAAACAACTTCAGAAACACCTTCAAGTGTGTGCGTGTACAGGCGAAAAAAATGTGCGGTTAGAAGTGAGCGCAGGAACTGGTCATTCCAGAGTTCAATCGCGAACACAAAATCGTACGTCTAAACGCAAACCCACCTCTACATACAAAAACAGAGAGAATCCCTCATCTCCTGCGTCATCTTCCTTCATTATCATTCTAAACAAAAGAGATGTATACAATGTAAATAATTTTTTTAAGAGATAATATTTATTGCAATTTTTTTTTCAGTCTATATATATATTTGACGATTTTTCTTCCTTTTTAAAACGAATTGTTTTTTTTTTAAAGAAATTATAAATTAGTTTCAAGTGCCGTAATTATATTTATTAGGTTATTGTAATAATTTTCAAACTTTGATTTGGTTCCTTTATCTACTAACATTATTATATCAGATTTATAGATATGTTAAACTACTATTATTATTTTGATAACTTCACAAGCTTTCATTTACCCACAGGGTGTGGGAGAAAATTTAAAATACACTGCTGGCCACCGTAAATGCAACACCCTGAAGGAAGCATGCAAATAATATGAAATTTACAACATGCATTAGTGGAGGTGAGATATGCAAATGATTAGAATTTCAGCGCAGACGCACATCACGCGCGCCTGTGGCACCACTTCAAAGCGCTATTTAAGGCTTGGAGATTTCGACGATTTGAAGTACGGCAATTGTGTTTTTCTTGTGGTTTTTTCAAAAAAACGATCAATTATGCCTCGTAGAAAACAGCGATCATCTATTGATCAAGTATCCGAGTTCGACAGAGGAAGGATAGTGGCCTACCGAGACTGTGGATTATCTTTCAGGGAAATCGGTAGTCGTGTTGGACGAAACCAAACAACTGTAATGCGGATATGTGATCGTTGGATGCAGGAGGGTACGACGGACCGACGTGTTCGATCGCATCCACCTCAGTGCACCACTTCACGTGATGACAGGCGTATTGTGCGTATGGCAGTGACGGATCGCTCAGCCACATCACGAACCATAGCACAGCACATTCAGTCTGTACCGCATCATCCAGTGTCTGCGCGTACCATTCGACGCCGTTTACAGCAGAGTGGTCTGTCCGCAAGACGTCCATTGCTTCGTCTACCCTTGACGCAGAACCACAGACGTCTCCGCCGCCAATGGTGCGAAGAAAGAAGGATGTGGACGGCACAATGGAATGAAATTGTCTTTACTGACGAGTCACGCTTCTGTCTGCAACACCACGATGGTCGGATTCGAGTCTGGAGACATCGTGGAGAGAGGATGCTGAACAGCTGCGTTATGCACCGCCACACTGGTCCTGCACCGGGTATTATGGTATGGGGCGGTATTGGATATCACTCTCGCACTCCTCTAGTACGCATTGCCGGTACTTTAAAAAGCCAGCGCTACATCTCCGAGGTGTTGGAGCCTGTTGGCCTTCCTTACCTTCAGGGCTTGCCCACAGCCATATTTCAACAGGATAATGCGCGACCACACGTGGCACGCATTGTCCAAAGGTTCTTCGTCAATCGCCAGATTGAATTGCTTCCCTGGCCAGCTCGCTCTCCGGATCTTTCGCCGATAGAAAACATGTGGTCCATGGTTGCTCAACGATTGACCCAGATTACATCCCCAGCTGCCACACCAGATCAACTTTGGCAACGCGTGGAAGCTGCTTGGTCTGCTGTACCCCAAGAACACATCCAAAGTCTCTTTGAATCAATGCCGAGGCGTATGGCAGCGGTGATCTCCAACAATGGCGGCTACTCTGGCTACTGATTTTGGCAGGAACCACACTTCACAGAAGTCTATAAATTTAATCATTTGATGCTTGGTCAACATGTTATCTACAAAATAAATATTGTTGCGATATCTCTTGTCTTTCTTGGTGTTGCAATTTGGGTGGCCAGCAGTGTAGTTTAACTAAGGGGGCTCTTAACCTATAAGTTCTTTTTTCTTTTTAAAGAAAATATTTTGAGAAATATCAGTTTCAAAATTTGAAATTAATGATAGAAGTATCTATGCATAAAAATGCAAAATAATGCAAGAATTGATGAAAAGAAATAATTGCAGAATAGGTGAAAGCCTTTCAGTAATTTGGAGCCTCTTTTTTGATTTAGCACTGGTTCCATTCCTGTTCACTCACCAGTTAAGATGCCTACCACTGGCTACAGAATTTTCGAAGAAAAAAAAACATTTTATTAATTAGAAATTTATTCAATACGCATATTTTTAAAATTGGAAATATATCTGGAGAACACAAAGTTGGTGTTGATGAAGTCGCTGCTAAGAAGGTTAAGAACATCTGATTTAAATTTGATAGTATAAATCTGACTTACACACCAGAAAAAAAAATTGAAAAGGGATTTAGGGTTGTGGAAAAAACTTCCATTATTTGAATATCTGAAGGTTGAAAAGAACGGTGCTGCTTGAAAAGAAGCACCCTATCATTAGATCCATCCAACTCTGCATTCATAGCACCTGTTCAGTGGACAATGCGCTGTACTTTTCAATGAATGAATGCCAGGGTCTCTGCCACCGGACTTATCCCGTTGCCGAGATCTCTTCCAGCCCAGCTTCGTGGCAGAGTCTGGAACACAGTGAGTGTGTACACCTAACAGTCTGAGTGTGTAGCTACTGTTGTGTATATTTCAGTGCTACCATCTATACTTCAAATTGTGAGTGAAGTGTAATGATTGGATATTTGTAACGTTGTAGGCCTGTTGCTCTCTGTGGCGAGACTTTTTAACGTGGAGATCGGCTCGCATTCGCGCCTTGAAGTTGGGAACCACAGAAAACCAACTTCAGCCGACCACCACTGTGGGGGTTCGAACCTGGATCCTCGAATCGCGAGTCCGTCACTATAACCACTCGACCACCACAGCGGCTGTACTTTTCAACGAAGATCACAAAAGATGTCAAGCGATGTTCAAAATACCAAGTAAAAGGGATGTTTCGTGTTATAAGCATATCGCCTATTTCATTTAAAACCAAAAAAACCATCCAATATCATGAATGATATCCAACTAAAAACGTATTGCTATTCACAATTTAAATTTTATTGCTGTCATAGCATGACACAGAACGGAATGTTTCACACGGATAAGAATACGTGTATAGAGCTGTTGAAAATTTGAAAAAAATGATGCTTCAATTTATTTGTTATTTTTTATACTTTTTTTATTTTTATTTATTATGAACTGCTTTTGCTCAACAACATTAAACTGAAATGATTTTTTGACGATATGAATACAACAGAGAAATTTATCAAGAATTTCTTAAAAATATCTGAAATAAAGCCCTACAAAATAACACCATAATTTCAAAAAGGTGCAATGAAACCTCGATATAACAATATTCAGCGGACCAAGAAAAAAATATCGTTGTAGAGGGATTATCGTTATATATATCGGGAGGCAGTGGTTTAACATTAGAATATACACATTTCCAAAAAGATTTGAAGATATATAGATGGATTAGATCTTGTAGATGGATTAATCCTTATATAGAGAATCGTTGTAGCAAGGTTTCAATGTAATAATTTTTATTTATTTTTCTGGCTGGTAATATTTAAAAAAAACTGAGTACACAGAGTCAATGATTTAACTTTCGGTAAAATTATAATATTAAGTATATAAACAATTAAATTCAGAAAATGTAGTTAAGAGCTAATTACAGCAATTAAAGTCAAACGAACAAATGAAAGTCGAATAGAAACAATAAAAATTTGAAATTAATGCGATCACAGAAATTTTATTTCTTAATTTCTTATCAATTGCATAAAAAATTACCATAAATTTGTAACAGTAATTTCAATTAATAATTATTGAAATTATTTTTAAAAACGAATAATTCACATAATAGTAATAATAAGCTTTTGAAATCGATTTTTTCTGCACAAACGTCAGCCGATTTCGATCTGCCAACCGGGAAAAAACTTTGGCCAGGAACGTGGAGTGTTGTGCTTCACCAAAAGTCCACACGGCACTCAAAAGCGTATGAATTTTGCCACACGCTTCCATTTACACACACAATTCTGAACGGGGTCCTTCTTTTGTGCAGGAAAGAGCGTGTGCAAGAATGTGCCTCTTTTTAACAACGCGCTCTTGAATGAATGCTGCGTTCCTAATCCCCCTCCAATCCTTCATGCAAGAACGTCCTGCTCCAGGCGTGTGGGAAAGATTATACATGTAAAGGGGCCTTAAGACTTAACACTTGAATGGAAATAGCGAAACTTATCAAAAATGGAAAAACTGGCATCGAAATATGGTAAAGCTTGAAGAACATAGATATCAATTCCAGTTAGAGCTGAAAAACTGCGATTTGATTTGCTATATAACACCAGGGAGGAAGAACAAGATGTCACCACGATGAACAAAACTGTAACCACTACTTTAAAAGAAGTAGCAAAAGAAGTTGCTGTAAAAAAAGAAGTAACAAAAGAAACTTATGAAAGATCACAGAGAATTTCAGATCAAGAAGAATGACCCTAAATCAAAGGTGGAATATGCAAAACTTTGTAAAACAGAACGAAAGCGGATTAAAGAAGATGTCAGGAAGTTTAATTGTGATATTGTAAAGAAAGCATTGGAAGATAATAGCTTAAAATCAGCAAAACGAAAATTGTGAGTTGGGAGAAAGGAAATTTTTGCACTAAAAAGGAAAGATGGGAATGAAATCATTAGTATTGTTAAGGAATTTTATAATACTCTATACAAACATGAAGAACAAGATCGGAAAAAAGGAAAGGGAGCAGAAAGAAAAGAAAATGGAGTCGAATTCATACAAGGCTATAAGATGTATGAAAAAAGGGAAATGCCCAGGTGAAGATGGGATTTCAATAAACATTATTAAAGGAGAAGAATTTGCCAGCATGCTTTGTCCATAAATTGTCTTACAAAATCGTATGTGCCTGAAGATTGGAATAATGCAATGATGGTTCTTCTTTACAAAAAGGATGAAAAAGAGGATATCAACCAATCAGTCTCCTATAATTAATTTATAAAATCTTCACCAAAGTGCTGACATATAGGCTTGAATCAAAATTGGATGAAGCTCAACCAAAAGAACAGGCAGGATTTCAAAGTGGATTCAGTACAATGGATCACATCCAAACAATCAGGGAACTTATACAGGGACACAAAGAATACGAATAACTATTGTGTATGCCCTTCATTGATTTTGAGAAAGTGTTCAACTATATCTTCACATCTGCTGTTGTTAAAGCTCTAGATATAATTGGGGTAGAGAAGACACATCAATATCATCAAGAAAATATATGACGTAGCAACTAAAACGATTTGTTTGGATACAGGAAAAGCAAAAATTAAACTCAGAAAAGGAGTCAGACAAGGTGATACTATCTCACCAAAACTCTTTACAGCTGTTTTAGAAGAAGTATTCATAAAACTGGATTAGGATAAAAAGGGAATTAAAATAAATGGAGAATTTCTCAATGATTTGCGTTTCGCAGACGACATTGTTGTTATCAGCAGTAATCCAGACAAACTACAAGAAATGACACAAGAACTGGCGAAGGCAAGTATTAAGGTGGGCTTGAAAATGAATCTGCAAAAGAATAAACAAACCCTTTTGCATTGAAGAAGACAATCTTGCTCAACAATACAGAGATAGAAGTAGAAAGATATGTATACCTGGGACAAGAAATTACCATAGACAATGGAATCATTAATGAAATAAACAGGAGGATCAGGAATGGATGGAGCACTTTTGGCAAAAACTAATTCTGAAGAGTCACATGCCATTATGCCTGAAAAGAAAAGTTTTTAACCAGCGTGTGCTACCAGCACTGACTTATGGAGCTGAAGCAAGATGATATAAACTCACGAGCAAGATGATACAAAGGCTACAGACAACACAAAGGAGCATGGAAAGATGCATGCTAGGTATATATAATGGAAAGAATTAATTGTTTGAAATGGAAATGGGCTGGACATATTGCAAGAAGACAGGAAAACAGATGGACTACAAGTATTCTAGAGTGGTACTCCCATTGTGTTAAATGTCCAAGAAGGAGTCCCGACATAAGATGGATTGTGAGATCCATCGGAAAGTGGCAGGAGTCAACTGGATGGCTAAAGCATCAGATAGAGCAGAATGGAAAAATTTAGAAGAGACCTTCGTCCAGCAGTGGATTGAAAATGGTTGTAGTTTTTGATGATGGAACCATATGAAACATACACAAACAGATTTATGGAATTTTATAAACATAAACTTGGATTGGTTTCTCTCACAGCAAATTCTCTATATACACTTCTGAGACTTGATCTAGCAAATTTCTGAGGTCGAAGACCTAACCCTGATCACACATATTTTGAATAAACAGCTTAGTAAATTGAACACAGGTGATCAGTAGTTTGGATAAAATGGACCAAAAAATTATAAATTATCTCTCCTAGACTCTTTGTAGAGGGTGCAAGCACCCCTCATCCATTTCAGAGCAGCAAACTTTCATTTTTGGAGCAGAAATTTTGAAAATGGAGCAGAACTAAAAACTAACTGTATCTGTAATATAAGGTGTAATTTTTCTGTGAAATGCCAAAATTTTTGCCAGAAATGGTTGGAACAAATGATTCTAAATAAATTTTCTTCACAAATTAAAGTCCATTTAAATTTTTTCTGAAGTATCTTATCTGTCACTACTAAAACATGCATTACTGAAATAAAAATTATTAGACTCTTTTTAAATTAAGCACCATGTGTATCAAAAACCTAGGCAGCAAGAATTTCTGCTGATTTAACACCAAAATCTTATAAGAAGATTTTCGATTAGCAGAAATTCATCCTGATATAAGGGTTTCTGTGAAAAAAAGTTAGCTTCTCACAGAATTTAAAGATATGATTAAATTTGAAAGCGAAATGCAAAAAACCAACAAAAATATAAATACCCCTTATTTACTTAACCAATTTCAATTTCAAAATGTTTTTTTCCTGCTGTTTTCTCAGCCTGAAACCTATTACAATACTTTTTACGCAAATAAAGAGCCACTTTCAGAAGTTCAGCATCCGACTTTTTCTAACACTGAACTCTTTTTCACTGTCTGCGTTACCATGTGCTAAAGATAAAAAAGCCTTCACCAAAACTGCATCTTTGCATTGTAGTGAAACCCACTCGTTCTCGTAGGTTCTGTAAATTTAATTATATAACAAATTGTAGAAGGTAGCGTTTGTCTTCATCCTTCTACAGCAATTTGTGACCCAAATGCTCTTCTGCCTCAATTTCCATTCCGCCTCCGTCGTAACCTTGGCGTAAACTTGTTGAAAATGTTGGGGGGGGGGGGGGGGGGTGTGTTAAGCTCAGGATCAATAAAGGAACCTCGTCTATACAACGCGTCGTATAAATGCAAAAATCGCATAATGAACTTTTTTCGAAAATGATTCCCCCCACTTTTTTTAGACATTTCCCCAAAAAAAAATTTTTTTTTTTTAAATCTGTCGTTTTGATTCAAAATCTTATGATTGAGAAGAAATATTATACTATCATAACATTACTGTTGCTAAAGTCTCAAGCAATTTTACGGTATTCATTTCAAGATTTAACAGAATTTTTTTTTATTCAAACCTTGTGTAAAACGTCCTTTACTTGTTTGTTTTGCTTTTTATATCTAAGCAAAAAGTAAATGATGTATTCAGTTCCGTTGTTGAAAGATTTTTCTCTTAAAGAAAGAACTAATAGTGTACACATTTGCTATCAGCAGGGCAGGACCTAGGGAGGGGGGGGGGGGGCAAAGGAGACAATTTCTTTCGGGCGGGAAAACTTAGGGGCAGCAGTTTTAGGTGGAAACAGAGAAGACCATTACAAAATTATCGAATGCAAAATTATCGCAAAATCATGTTTGCCCCGGTCGGAAATAAAATCTAGTTATGGCCCTGGCTATCAGCATACCATAGCCCGTTCAATATAATCATTTCAGTACTTGTCAAAAGCCATTGAACCAGTCAATCATCTTAAATTTTATGACTTTTTCAGTAAAAAAATATGCATGAAAAACTACAGTCGATCCCGATTAGTTTTCCGCTTACAACATTTCTTCATGATGTGTTTTTGAAAACCGGGAAACACTGTATTTCAGTGACACGTTTTTACCAATTTAAAAATTATATGATTCAATTGATAAAAATGGTGTTTTCCAAAGACTTGGGAGTTTGAATCAAAGTGAAAATGTTGATTAATTGAAGTGTATACAGGCAGGGCCCTGGGTAAAGCAGGAATTAGGAGGCTCTTGCGACAAGAGTCCTTCAAAGCAGAATATGCTGAAGGAAAAATATGTAGAAAACACTATTATGGGAACTGCAGAACATTTCCAGTCAGTCGAGGGCTCATTGCAGAACAATGCAAAACATTCTGCTTTGGAGCAAGATGTTAATTAGTCAGTGAATGTATGTTGTTTGAATTTCGAGGCTCAAAGTTATAAAGGCTTCATTTGCCCATGCAGAAATTAGGGCCTGTATACAGGGATAATGTATAGGAATGTATAGTAACTGAAGCAAAACATCGTACAAATGCGTAAGATCAGAAACATAATGGGGAGATGAGTAGAAAGAGTTCCATTACATTTTCCTAAATACAGTAAAATCTCCACAAATGATCACCTGTACTGAAACACAAATATGCATCAGTGGTCACCTCTATTCGGCATAAAATTTCTATGGTGAAGCCCGTAGGTTCCTCTTTTATTCATTTATCAAATTTACTGATTTATTTTACTTTCTTCGAGTGGTTGTGGAGCCCCCGGGAAATGCACACGGAGCACCTGTTGAGAACCACTGCTTCGGTGAAAAGTTTCTCAAACTTTTTGTTCCATAGCCATGGCCCCCACAAGGGGTGGGCTGACAAGGCTATAGCCCTGGGGCCCGGGACGATTTTCACCATTTTTTTGCTTTTTCACACTATAAATTGATCACAAAGGGGACCGCGAAAGTGTAATCGGGGGGGGGGGCGCATAAAAGGTCTCAGCCTAGGGGCCATGTCCATAGCCCTTTCTTTAAAAAAAATTTCTTTCTCATCTCTCCCAACTCAAGCCCACTCATAGGATCCTATAGCTTCTACCGACCCTCAGGACTATTACACACTTTAGAAAAAAACTTTAGTGGCCAGTCTTGGTTATTATGCCATTCTTGGTTATTATACAACTTAATTTCATGAAAGGTCACCCAGCGGGAGACGGGAAATTTACCTTTAATTTTTGATTTTTTTTACACTATTTATAAATTTGTTATGATTAGTACTGTTTGTTGCATATACATATTTTAAGTTCTTTTTAATAATTTTTCAAATTAATATTGCTCACAATACAATAAAAGTTCGTTATAACGGCTGCTCACAACCACTAGAAAAATTTTTGTATTGTAATGTATTTCTCATTATAAACAAATTTTCACTATTTGGTCAGCAAGGACATAAAATTATCGAAAATTTCTGCTTTATCTGCATTTTGGAACGACATAATTTCGTTCTAATATTAACAAATGTGAAAGTTAGTCGTGTGAAATTGATTTTTGATCTCAAATCAGTTGATTCTCTAAGAGTTTTCCATAGAATTTCGTATCATCAAAGTGTTTTAGACGACCAACTGAACAATTCACACCCACTTCCATGAATATATGGATCTGTGAACATTTTCCATCGAATCGGAAATTCTACATTTTAAAATAGTTTGATGTTTGGCTGCTCAACTCCAAGGAACTTCTTACTACAATGGGCCATACCCGAAGCCTGGGTGCTTTATTTGCTTGTCATTTCTTTTTCTTTTTCAAATAAAAAGTAAAATCTCTCAGTAGAAAAATCCGCCCATTTTTCACATTACTCATCTTTTGTTAATTGAATGCACGTGTAGTTTGCTTCTTTTCGATCAACTTTTTCTTTCTATTAGTGAGCAGCTACAGTACTAGTAACTAGAAACTCCTAACTAAAATGCATGTCGAAATCATTTGAATGAGAATATGTTTTTGCAAATGAATATGCACCGAGACAAATCAAAAAAATGCATTGCATGGTTATTTGTTCGCACATATTTTCTCAGTTTTAGTTCATATTTTGCCATTTTTCAAGTGGAAAATTTGGGCTCTAATTATAACAATCATTTCATGTATTGTTAACAAAGTGAATGAAACAGGGGCGTAGCCAGAAATTTCGTTTGGGAAGGGGGATCACTTTCATTTCGGGGGGGGGGGGGGAAGAGACCAAAGTGATAGAACAGTAGATTTGGTCATCTTTTTCCCTTTTTTAAGTCATTTTCTCACATTTTGGGGGGAACCAAACCCCCATGTCTTCCCCCTCGCCACGGCCTTGGAATGGGACTGCTCCTGAGCGGGAGCGTACCCAAGAAAACTGATCTATGTGTGTGTGTGGGGGTGGGGGACCACAGAAATTCTTCCAGAGAATTTTTGAGTTGGTGACAATTTTCCAAAAGCATTTAATTAATAAAACTTTATTTGATTGTTAGGGGTGTATGACTTTGTCCTTGAGCCCCATTCTAGTTTGATCAAGGTCGAAGTAAAAATATACTTTCACTCTCTCTCTCACTGATACGAGCACAACTCTGGTCTATCGCCATAGGCAATTTATTCAGATCTACTCATTACTCATCATTTACTCATTACTTATCATTTACTCATTACTTATCATTTACTCATTACTTATCATTTACTCATTACTTATCATTTACTCATGCCGTAAATCTGAGTATATCCTCCCAGGATCCCCTGGGTCTCCCAGATCTCATAAATCTCGAAATCCCTGGGCGGGGTCATGAAAATGATTATATACGAAAAATACATACAAAACAGAGCCCCAAAACTGAAAGTGCCAAAATCTGTGACATACGTCGCATAACAATTAGCGCTACTGCAGAACAATTTGGAAGAATTTTAAGAAAAAGTGCAAAAAAACATTACATTTATGGGGATTTTTACCGCAGAACATTTCCAGTCAGCTGAGGGCTCGTCGCAGAATAGTGCTAAACATTCTGCTTTGGGAGAACAGAGTATATACATCTTTATTTATTTCCAGGGTTGGACAAGGCCCATCATTTGGGGAGAATCAGGGAAGGTGTTGCCCCCCTGGCTTTTGAAAATACACTACAAATGGCAGGGCCGCAACTAGATGCTTCGTCACCCAGGGCAACTGCACATTTTTACGCCCCTTTGTAATGTTGAAAGAGAGGTTTGAGAATAAAATTAGCACCACCCCCTCTCTGGTCCAGTGTCGGGGCAGGATACCCGCCTGCTAAAGAATTTTAAATGTCGTGTTTTCAGATAAGTAAGGACATCCAAAATTCCAATCGCAGTAGGAAATCATTCAAATCACGTTGAAGCCAAATTTTTTCACCATAAGTCTTTCATTTGCAGAGTTGCCTAGAGGCGAATATTTTCAGCCTTGCTTGTTTTGATACAAACAGAACGAGAGCTAAAAATGAAAAGAGATGTCCAAACACGCGAAAAAGCAACAGGATAACAAACAGCACAACAAACAGATGGTGAGAGCCACAACCCAAATTCTGCTATTGTTGTAAGAATATTTTTTGGGATAGAATAGGCCAGGCCAATTTCTCTTGGAACTCGCCTGTATAAAAGCCCTTACTTCTCTTCTTATACATCTAACGTCTACTTTGTGATAGGGAATTCTTCAAGTATCTCAACCTCTCTGTCAAGTGAATCAGAGGCTGAAAATGTTGGAGACAAGGAGTGGTGTTTATCAAAATCTATTCTAGTTTTCTTATCACTAATTTCAAGCCGGCTCAGAGGTGTTTCTCAAAGTGTGTGTTGTGGCTCCTAGAGGTGTTGCCAATCTTTTGTGAGGGGCGTCACGACGAGCTGGAAATACTGATGTGTATTTGTGTATCTATTTATGATGTGAAGTGGTTCTTTTATGGATGTACAATACCTATACTAAACTATTTTAGAGCCACAGATGAACTATGAACAGAACAAGGCAGGCACAAGCATGAACCCCACAAAGGTAGAGCTTGCAGGGCACCAGACCTGGCATCTGGGGTGATTCTTACTTTTGTTTTTTGTTTTTTTCATGCATAAATTCATCATAACAAGACCAGTGAAAGTCTGTGCTATGGGCCTGTAAGAGTTCCTAGCCATCCTGCTCTAGGATGTGGGGGAAGGGGCCATGGCCACGAGTGACAAAAGTTTAAGAACCACTGCAGTTGGGTGTGGAATATGGAATTCGAACTAAATACACAAAAATAAAAAATTCTTTCAGTTTTGAAAGGAAGGAACTTTTGAAGGGAAACTTCTTATTTTTTGGTGTGCGTATGTTTTGCTGAAAAAACACAAACAGCTAGAAAAAATATGGAAACATCAAACTTCGGTAATATTAGTTTTAGAAATCATTCAGGGGTGCAAGTGCCCCTCATCTATTTCGGACCAGCAAATTTCATTTTTGGAGCAGAAATTTTGAAAATGGAGCAGAACTAAAAACAAACTATATCTGCAATATAAGGAGTAATTTTTCTGTGAAATGCCTAAAAAGTTTTGCCAAAAATGGTTGAAACAAATAATTCTAAATAAATTTACTTCACAAATTAAAACCCATTTAAATTTTTTCTGAATTATCTCATCTGTCATTACTAAAACATGCATTACTGAAATGACGAATAAAAATTATGAGACTCTTTTCAAATTAAGCAACATGCATACTAAAAACCTAGGCAACAAGAATTTCTGCTGCTTGAACACCAAAATCTTATTCATCCTGATATAGCACAAAAAGTGCGTGCAGAATATAATAAGGGTTTTCGTGGAAAAAAAATTAGCTTCTCACAAAATTTAAAGAAATTATTAAATTTAAAAGCAAAATGCAAAAAACGAGAAAAATATAAATACCTTATTTACTTAAACAATTTCACAACCTAAAATAGCATGTTAATAGATTACGAATCACGAGTCGCTTTCAGAAGTTCAGCATCTCAATGACAATTTTTTTCAAATTTTTCATGCACTTGAACATAAGATTTGTCTATATAATATATAGTCTTATTCCATTAAAGCATTGGATGGACAGATTTTTCAATGTTCAAACAGACTTTTATTTATTTGTTAACAATGAACTCTCTTTCACTGTCTGCATTATCGTATGCTGAAGATAAAAAAGCCTTCACCAAAACTGGCAAAATTTTGAACTTTGGGCTGCTTTCAAGGTTATAAAGTTTGAATGTGTCTGCCCAATATCTATCTATTCTCTGAACTGATTTCACTTCTTGTAATTATTTGCATTGTAGTGCCACCCATTCATCACACATAATTAATAGTTCTGTTGGTGATACAATGTTGAGCAACATCCCAGCAATACGTGAGGGAGTAATGTACCATCCCAGCAATGCACGAGAGGGAGTGCAAACGTTTCATTCTCTCCAACAACATGTTTGGGAAAGGTAGGACATTAATATAAAAAAGGTATCTCACAGAAGTTATTTAAAATGAGCACATGCTCCTAGTACAAATTCCTTCCTTTGACTATTGTTAAGAGCATGCCCCTCCCCCACCAATGCAGTGGCGGACCGTGCGGCCATATTGGGCGCCGCTCTAGGAGGGGTGCTGAATGGAATTCAAAGGGTGAAAAAAGCTTTGTTTACCAAAAAAAAAAAAAAACGCCTTCAGTAGCGCCAAAAACAGATTCCACATGGGTAGAAATTGTTTTCCTCAAGCTGCCCCTGTGTTCACCAAATCCGGATTTTCGCAATGTGAAATTGCCACGATCGGCAACTGCCGACGATAATCACACGACCGCATAGTGACTAGATGACAAAACTATGAATATTTTAGCTGGAGTTTTAACAGATCCCATTTTTTTCCAATGATCTTCGAAAAATGTCGGTAAATTAACGAGTAAACTAATCCTCTTTTCGATGTATGCGGTCTTAGAACGCATGTTGGCAGCCGCGAAATTACCATAATTTTCAGTATATAACCTGCAGGAGAAAAAACGGTCTTCGAAATCGGAAAATTCTGCATATTCATTCAGGGACTTTGATAGCCCGCCGGTTAACCAATAACAGTATAGGACTTTATACTTCAAGGTAGTGGAACTACTTTCCAAGGTCACGACATAACACGATTGTGGTAGATAGTGGGAAGTGGAAAAAAAATTAAAGTTTCTCCCTCCGTATTTTTTTTCCGTGTCTCGGAAAGAACGCGTCCCGTGAACAAAATTTTCATGCTTCTTTTTCCTAAATTCCCGGTATTTGACGCATTACAGTGCATTAGCGGTACCTACGCGAACCAGAAACAAGAATTGGCGCAAATGCGCAGGGATTTGGCGTCTTGGCGCACCATGTAGCAAGAGAACCGTTTCGGCGCAGTTTGGCGCAGCTCTTGCACCCCTGATCATTTGAAATTGTACGTAAGTTAATTAACAATAACAACAGTGATGCGCAAATACAATAATATTTAGTTGTGTTTTCCGACACTGATTCCTTCAAAATGTAATGGGTCCGGCGTACAATACATCTGAATTTAAACATTCATTGAGTGTTTTATAAAAAAATGTCAGAAAATAAAATTTTTGTAATTATTTAATTACATTAATCTGATGTATTAAAATTAATGTTATTTTTTTCTATTGTACTACGAAAGAAATTCTTCGATTACTAATCAAACTTATAGCTAGATAACAGATCTTTTACTAGTTTCAAAGAAAAGAAAATAAACTTTCAATGACCATGACCATAATTGGTGGGCCGGGGTCGCAATCGCCGCTGTGATAGGAGCCCATAACTTTCAATAAAAATCAGAACGTTGGCGAAATTTCAAAAAATAGTAACCACTCGTGTTTCTCAAAGCTCTTCTGAGGTATTGTCATTACCAATAGTCATTCTTTCATAAGTAACTGTAGTTGTAAAATAATCCTCTTTCTCCGACAAGAAACCCATGCAACAGCCGTCAACATCGGCATAAAAGAGTGTGAAAATACTCCCCTACTTCAGCCTGATCTGGTAAGGCCCGTTTACACGAGGCAAGTGCTTTAGTTAGTAACTTAATTTTTAGTTGCCAGGTACGATACAATGTATGCAGATGATAAGGGCCGTTTACACGGCTTTAGTTGGCAAGTGCACAAGTGATTTAGTTGGTAAGTGAGATAAGAACGGTTCTATTTTTTCCGGTTAAGTAGACGTATACACATGTGCCAGTGGGCGTGCCCTGCCACTCTTGGAGGGGTCTTTTTGCTCTCTCACGGAGGGGTTTATTTTGATCTCAAGCGTGAACCTGTTCATACTCCGTCCTCTCCTGAAGTTTCGCTAGAATTCCGCGGAAATATTGCATGGTGAGGTGGCCAGAGGACACAAGCTTCAAGTTTGTTGAAAAATATCTTTGCCATGAATGTTTGCTGAACTATAGAAATGAAAATTACCTTAACAAACAAGCTAAAAATTATTCAATGTTGGAAAAAGCTATGGAATATTCTGTCAACGTGATGTCAGGTGTTGAAAAAAATTGAAGATTCAAAAATATATATCAGGTGGGGAGAATTTATATATTAAAAACTGGAGGGGGGTTTCAAATATTTCTCTCGTCCAGAAAGAATTTGCTGCCATCTGTTGTAAAAATACATGATCAAATATTTAACATAAAGATGTCATCTCTATAAATTAAATTAAAAAATAATAATGATTTCGAAAATTTGGAAGTAATTTTTGTTTAATGAATTTTTATTATTTAATTTTTAACCCTTAGAATTTTCTACGAATGCCAAGAATCTTCTCCCGTATTTTCGGCATACATAATTCATAATTTATCTCCTCTTCAACTGCGATTAAAATATCATATAATCGATATTTAGAACTTAGAGGAGAAATAGAGAAATCTTATATAAATCTTAATCGATGACTTACATAAGTTTATAATATGTTGTGTATTCTTTTTTCACCCTGTGGCGTCATCTCTCGCCCCCCTTACATGCACCTCATGATGCGTGAGTGGCAGAGGCGAAAAAAGGGGATAAGCGAACTGTTTCCCTTGCGTGACCTACTTCTTGCTCAGTGTGCTGCTCTCGCGCAAGTGAGAAAAAAAATTCTCCTTTTTTTATTGAATAAATTTATATTCTTTAAAAAAATATCATATAATGTGGCTGTGATCACAGTATTCGTAAGTTCTACCTGATCATCTTCATCCACCGTTACGAAAGCTATGAGCTTTAAAAAAGCACCTCTCTGAATGCCAGATAAAAAATTATTACAATTATTCTCCCGCGCGTTGTGCGTCTCTCTCTCTCCGTGGATTTGAGTAGACTGAAGCGCGCATGCGCTAACTGCGCTCACCTCCGTAAAAATTATCCAATGAGTGTGTACTTACCGCTTATCGTGTGGACAGTTTCAAGAAGAAGCGGTAAGTTAAAATGAAGTTACCAACTTAAGTACTTGC
This sequence comes from Pholcus phalangioides, assembly GCF_987345545.1. Lineage (NCBI taxonomy): Eukaryota > Metazoa > Arthropoda > Arachnida > Araneae > Pholcidae > Pholcus > Pholcus phalangioides. Next base: position 10,380,033 of record NW_028301613.1, read on the forward strand.
CTCGTGTAATCGGGCCTGTAGTCTGCATGACGGGCAGGATCGGTCGGATATAGTAGGGAAAGAGTTGACTGCTTCTTCTACATGCAAGGGGCACCAAAATCCCAGCTTGCCCCAGGTGACAAAGTATCTAGTTGCGGCACTGGAAAGGAGTCAATTCCCAGAAAGGTCGAAAAAATATTATTTAAGACACTTTTCTCGTGAAAAAACCATATTTGGCTCCTACGGAATTTGGCTGGTGCCTAAATTTTTTTCTGATTTATCAAGCCCTGTATTTATCTATATTTAATGATACAGTGTATATTTCCCTCAAAATAAAATTACATTTCACTTATTTAAGATTAATTTTACTCTCACAGGGTTCATACAAAATTTTCAAAATGAAAAGTAAGGAGTTTTTAAGGACGTTTTAAGGAAATTCAAACAGTTTTTAAGGAGTCGTGGCAAACTTCATAACTTAGAAGTTTTGCAGCAAAAAAAGGAGCGGGGCACATGTGCAAATTTATTTTTAATTTGCAAATAAACTTTCCCTCTTCTCAAAAATATAGATGTAGAAGTGGTTCAAAAATTACAAGTTTTGATTTGTTAAAGCCGAAGTCCCTGAGGTTAAAAAAAATCTACAGAGAAAAAAAAAAAACCCCTTCCCAGTGCTGCCGTCTTCACACATGGGCCCAAATGGGCACGGCCCGGGATACTCAAAAGTAGAGAGGCCTCACGAAAATGAGGTCTAGTTAAAATTTTTTAGAATTAACTAGGTAGGGTATATTCTCTTAAGACAGCCCTGTCCCTTCCCCAGGTCCATAGCGTGCTTTCTCGGGGGCAGACTTTTCTTGAAATGGTTATGCTCAGAAAAAAAGAGTTACAAGTGCCCCCCCTCCCCTCCCATTCCGCTCGGGTCACCGTCCAAGTTGCCTCGGAATAGTTACGGGCCTGCCCAAGTTGCAGAGCCCAGTGCTTTAGTGGTGTTTGCCTGCCCCTTTCGTTTCTTAGTACTGGGTCTGAAAGGGATAATCTTAAATGAAGTTCATGAGTTACATACTTTCGTATGAAAGTAATCATACGAATATATCACTTTCATTTCACCACTTTTATTATCAGTTTTTAACCCTTAAATGAAACTATACTCATTTTACCATAAAATTGAAATAAGTATGAAGAAGATAGATCCTTTGTGATGACGTTTTTTTAATGATTTTAAATCTTTAAATTAAATCAAACAAGTCTGGTTTTATGCTTGTTTACAAGTTAAATGGTGGTAACCCATTTTAGGAAGAAAGCTTTTCCGACTTCTTCATCCCTTAATATCGAAGCAGGGGGGGGGGGGGGGGGGGTGATGGGGGACGATCACACACAGCGTCTGATAATATGGTAGAATGAACCTGTCCTGATTTTACAGGACAGTAATGACTAGCAAAAATTGCTTCCTCCGACACATCACTCAGGATTCGCACCTGGGGGGGGGGGGGGCCTGACTACTGTTTTTGACTGTTTTAGTCTAAGACTGGCCCTGGCTGTCCGCATAATATGGGAAAGAGTGTGCCTGTGCGATTGTGTGGCGGGAACTTGCGTTTTGCCGCTCAAACGAGTCAGTGACGTGGTCCATTCGTTCTTGTAGGTTCTGTAAATTTCATTATATAATAAATGTTTTATATCTTTGAATTGTAGAAGGAAGTGTTTGTCTTCATCTGCCATATCCCTTCTACAACATGCGCAGGGATTCGGCACCTTGGCACACCATGTAGCAAGAGAACCATTTCGGTGCAATTGACGCAGCTCTTGCATTTCTGTTTGTATGATGAAAAATTTGAAATTGCAAAAAAAAAAAAAAAATGTTTCAATTATTGTCATACGTTAAATAGGAAATTGTAATATGCAAAAAAACAAGTGTGTTGTTATGTTATATACCTATACACCATCATGCTATACGCTTATTAAGTTAAAAACATTATTCACATTAACTCTATAAAAATTAATCCGGCCGGAGATTGCTCTACATGCAGCCAAACCGCCTGTAGCCGGCCGAGATTAGGGGTATGGGTATATAAGACAATTTTGTGAAAGGGCAGGGAGGAATGATTGACAGCTGTCGTCAGAGGCAGGAACGAGAGAGACAAGCGTATACACCCCATCAATTGGATTTCGGAAGGTCCACTTCGATAAAGCTGACTGTTGTTTGCAACAATACAACAAAACGAGAGGTTACACTATGATGTTGTTACCCACGACGTTGGCGAAATAATTTTTGGAAAAGAATTTTAAAATTATCACGATGTTAAATTTTATTACTTATAATAGGTTATATTGTTTAGATATTTAGAATTTTTATAAATGGTATTTTGTACTTTTGCGATTGTTGTGTTTTCCTGGAACTCGACTTACAACTAGAGCCAGCTTATGTGCAAAAAAAAAAAAGGACATGCAGCATCAAATACTTTAGTTTTATTAGTTGTATACCAACACAATTTATTGAGCCTGTCATAACAGGTGCTCTATCTGAACAAAATCCTGGCACTTTATTTATTGGAACATTGCTAGCTTTCTGAAAGTTCAGTGTCATTTGTTATCTGTACTGAACTTCTGAAAGCCTCTATCTTCTGCACATGAACTGAGCCCGTGATAGAGTATAATACTAACAAAATGAAATATGAAGTATATTTCATTTTGTGCACAATTTTACAAGTGTTGTTTTACTTCTGTAGCGTATTACTAAGGTTTTTGATTGTTAGCTGAGAGGTTAGTACACAACCCTCTAGCAATGCGATTTGACTTCCTTCTGGAACATGGCTGCCTTTAGGATTTGGCACCAGACTGCATAGGTTCATTTTTGTGCATAAAATGGGTGTGCAAATATAAAAAAAACCACCTAAATAAAGAATGTGGGGGAAAACGCATTGTTACACAGGGGGGGGGGGGGTTGCGAGATCAGTTTCTGCTTAGAAAATGAGGGACCGGGTCAGTGAGTGACCTACAGCAGGGCCTGACAAATCAAAAAATAATTTAAGCGCTAACCAAATTTCTTAGGAGCCAAGCATTTTTTGTGTGTGAAAAATAATGGTTTTTTTTTTTTAAATAATGTCTTTTTTCAGCTTACCTAGAACTCAGAAACCCTTCTCCGTGTTGGTAGACACACTGACATAATTACCAAAAACTTTGTTATCCTAACACTTCAATTTAGCAATCAAACATAATATTTTAGACACCAATGCCAAATTTCTATATTCATCATAGTGACCTGGCACCTGGGACTGGTGAAACCCTGACTTGGCATGTGTAAGCACGTGGATGACCAAAAGAGAGAGCGAGTGACTCCAGGTCGGTGAGCGATCAAAAGCATGACCTAGATCGGGTGCAAGCATGTTAATGACCAAGCAAAGAACTACAGAGACAGTAACCAGATCAGTGAGCGATCAAAATCGGGGCATAGAGCGTATGTGATCATGTGAGTGACCAAAAGGGGGACATAGAGATTGTGTAAGCACGTGAATGACCAATGCAGTATGTCAGCATGCGAGTGGCCCAAAGTGTGATCTACTGATTTACAGATACCTAAATAGACACAAACGTTTTCACAGCAGCGGGAGTCCAAGACGGATATTTCCCAGTATGGTGAATTCTAGGAATAAGTGGTCAAGAGTATTAGAACAGAATGGGAGAAGGGCGGCAAAACAGCAAATAGGTATCTGATTGTTGCCCTATTGTAGTAGTATCTGAGCATGAGACTTCCTCATTTTCTACGGATCTAGCGTTTTGATAAACATCTGCGTTTACTACCAACTGGGGTTAGAATTATTGATAAGAAGACAGTCAACGTGAGTGAAAAAGGCACGGCTGTAATTTGTTCAGGGGATTTGTGTTCTTTCATTGTCAAGTTTGAAAAATTCATTTTTTGCAAAAGTGACACTTCCACACACCTCTGATTTCACCTCTTTTTTCTACGCAGCAGATAATAGGGCTATTTCTATGGGAGTGTTCCAAATAAAGTACACTGGCATCGGATTAGTACGTGAATACATACAACAAAATCGATTGTAAAGTTTTCGTATTGCTCCCAAACCGAGTTTTCTATCGCTTCTAGGTAGTTCATTCAGAAAATGGCCACCTCCCTCTCTTGCCCATAGATACGATCTCATCCAAAGGTTAACGTTGGTTTACTAATAGATATATTTCTTCAAAACTCACATTCCATTTCTATCCAAACGTGAATGGGTTGACCTTTTTCCTTACTTTTGAGAATATTTTATATTTACCATTTCTATGTTTAAGTTGTCAATTATCGATTTTAAGTATCACTTTCGATTTGGAAGGACGGGGGATTAAGTGAGCAGGAAAAGTTTGTACGAGTCCATTTCAGAAAGCAAAAATAGGTTATTTTCACGAACCTCCCAGTATCCTTTACGAATCTGTAAAGGGTTAAGGAGGTTAAAACAGCATTCACTTTTGACGGTTTTCAACAGTTTTTGATCGTTTAAACCAGTTTTTGACACTTGTCATGTCAAAAACTCAACCCTGGGATTTGAAGTGAAAATTCAAACAGATTTAAGGAATTTTCTGCTAATACGAACGAATGACAGAAATATGGATTAGTTTTTCTTATTCAAAATGTAACTCACACTATGATTTTTGAATCGCTTCAAGTTTTTCAAAAAAATTTTCTCTCTCACTCTTACAGCTTTTAAACCCCATGAAGGTTAAATTTCAAATAAATTTATATAATTTAAAGCGTGTTATCGGAGATTGCTAGTATTTCCCCAACATGGGTTGGCAATCATTGCAAGAACAAACTCGGTAAGAGGTTGTCTCTGATGTGAATGAATGGTTTGCTTCGCATTTTGAGATTTTTGAGAAGCAGCCCGGATGGCTTCTTGTCTACGTGCCAGAGATCAAGTCCTTGAGGCTGAGCACACAAGCGATCTTTCTAGCATGTGATGATAAAGTCACTGCTGCTGCTTCATTGAGAAAACTAAAACAAAAGTGTTAGAACTAAACTGCCCCCCCCCCCCCCCATCCAATGATGCAAGTCTCAATTATGATCTTGCTGAAGACAGAATGTGCTCCATAGAGTAGCCTACTCCAGGATTAGCAAATTTTTCTTATGATAACCCAATTTCCATTTGAGCTAAATATTTTATATCATCATTTTGGAATTCAAAGTAAAATGTCAGAAGACACTTGTTGGAAAAAAAACTGGATCTGACTGTCATAAAAAGTGAAACATCTGTTACTCATTACATCAATGGACCCATCGTGTGATAGTAATGTAGAGATAAGTAACATGGAAATGTCAATTGCTAAACAAGCAGCACTTGAAGAAATAAATTCATTTCTACAGAACATAGAAGAGTCACCAATTAAACTTCATGGGGTAGGTCCACAGTACAAGTCAAACAATGCCAAAAGAAAAGTTGAATCTGCCTGTAACACTTTAAAATCAAAGGTTTGTAAAGTTTTTGAAGAAGAATTACCAGAAAATGAATCTCAAAGTACACTCAATGAAGATATTGTTCCGGATAATTTTCCACAAGACTTTGAGATTGCGGTTCGACGGACAAACACAGATTTATTTACAGAACAGCAATTTATACATGTATTTACAGGCTAATCAGAGAGCTAACGACTTTCTGACTTTTCATCGAGTCTGTCTCTATTCGAGCCTGCCATATTGTGAGCACTAGACTATTTATAACCCTGGCAGAAACTTTGAGAAATAGAATGTTCAACCAAATTCTATTTTACAGTTTCCAAGTTGGGGCGTCAACGTACGGACTGTCTGGAGGGGCGTTGAATCACTGTTTGGAAGAGCAGGACTTTCTAGAATGTTCTTCCAGCCCTCCACTAGTTCTCAGCCAATTGCATCTTGTACTTAACTGAAACCGGTATCAACTCTCATTGCCAACAGAAGATTGTGCTGAAGGATTGAGCCATCTATCATCTATAGTTCATAACACTATTAAACAGAAAGCAAATGATATGATTATTTTGATCAAGTTAATTAGAAATAACTCAATTTAACCATCTCAACAAGGGGAAAACTGCAATTTTAACTCTGGCCCCTGCTTCATGGAACAAGGAGAAAAATCTGTGAAGAGTTCAATGTCACTGAATATGCTGAGTGAAAAGCAGGAGAGCTTTTTTAAATGAAAAAGCAAAGGTGAGCCACTGTGTTCTTATTATAAAAAGAATCAAAAATTGAAATTTTTTGCAATCCAATTTTTTTTTTGTGAGCATTTTAGTGGAAATTTCATTTGAATGTATTGAAAATCTGCAAAGTTTTGATATATTTTCATTAACAATATTGCTTGAATGTGGTTAGACTAAGAGACGTCATTCGTGAGGTTAGAAAACATTTTTTTTCTCAAAAAGTTTTAGAGATATGTACATGAAACTTTGCATGGTCAACAAGGATGGTAGAAGTAATAAACAAAAAATAGTAATTGGAATCTGGGATGATGGGTTGCATTTCAGTATGTAGTTGAATGATTTGAAATCGTAGCGATCCAGTCTTATTCTGATGTATTTTGTGTTGCGAGCCAGAATAAATATATTAACGGTCAAAAAGCTATTATTTTTATTATCCAGTATACTTCATACATTTAAGAGAAATTTAAAATAAAAGTTGTTTTGGTAACTGCTGTGCCTCTGGTCTAAAAATGAAAAATTGTATTTTTTCTAACGAAAAATTCCACAAAAACAAAGTTAACATAATTTTTACATGTAAATTTCAAATGTAACCGTATGAATTATTTTTATACATATTCTGTATGTTTTTGTGAACACTTTAGTGAAAATTTCACTTGAATATATTGAAAATTGAAGAAGTTGATTTATTTTCTCAAACAATGGAGCTTAAAAATTGAGCCACCTGCGTCATTTTTTCATAAATTTCAACATTTTTTTTCTCAAAAAGTTTTAGAGATATGCAAATAATATTTCACATGGTTAATAAGGTTGGTAAAAGCAACAAATTAAAAAAATCATTGAAATCTGAGACTGGGTGTCATTTTGGCATTTTGCCGGGTGATTTGAAATGGAATGACCCACATGCAGTTTTTCAAGTGCACTAAATTCTGACGGTACAAAAAAATATTAAATATATATGACAGGAATAAAAAGACTAACATAAAATAATATAAAAACATTTTTCCTGACAACAATGACCATTCATGAGTGTATTTAAACACCACTGTTGACGACATTGACACTCTGGTCGGCTTTGACAGAGTACCCACAAATCCTTTAAAGGTATCCACAATGGATGGAACTGAAGATGACATGAAAATTTTTAATATAGTTCCCCTTTAAAATACGCTGATTTTTGGGGGTTGGCTTATACATAGGTTTTCAATTTATTGTACACTTTTGGTGGCCCTGAAGTGAGGGATTATACACAAATATATATGGTATATTTATTTCTAGTAACAAGGGAAAAAACTTACCAAACATAAACTGCTCGTTGTCCATCAATCGTATAGAAGCTGGCTTCAGTTGCTATAGAGAAAAAAATAAAATTTACTTATTAATGGTAATAGTAAAATTTACTTATTAATGGTAATAGTAAAATTTACTTATAAATTTACTATTTCGATGGAGATATAGTGGAACTTAGGTGAAGTGATTCAATTGAGAAAACATTTTGAACAAACTTCTATTCAATGCATGAGTAATGATTCACATTATCAGCAAAAAAAATTTTTGACTTTGTTTATTTAGTTTTTCACATTATCACAACTGAGTCAATGGTTTTCCATTCTCATCTACACATGTACTGTGTAATTGTGGGTAATATTCTCTCTTACAGTCTCTGGTCAGCATGCATCACTTGGAAAAATGTACACACATACAAGAGTGACTGTTTGATGATACAAAATTAGATGTGGCATTGTATCCATGCGTACATGTGCCCAAAGCCCCTTTTTTGTATTCTGCATCTAAGTGTAGTGACTGTGGTGTTTTAGTATCTGTGCTGCAACAATGGCTTTCATGACAAAGATTGAGAAGAAAAGCAGTAGGAAGACTATGTAACTTATAAAGGAAATCATCAAAATGCTTGAGCAAGTTATGGAGGTAGTAGACATCGCAAGATTCTATAAGAAATCCAAATTCACGATTAGCTTCATTTCTAAGAAAAAGAAGCAAGAAATAAGAGGGCTAAATATTGCCAATGGAGTTACAAGATCATCAAAGCAACTGCCACATGTGCTGGATGATGTATAAAAGTTGCTGCTCATGTAGAGGAATGAAAAGCAACTAGCTGGTGATGCTGTGAGTGAGAACACACACTTTGAGCGAGAACATATCTGCAAGGAGGAGAAAAGGTATGGCGATCTCATGAGCAAATTCCCAGGTATGTTAACAAGTGCCCGAGTGGTAAAGATGCTTGTCTTCCACTATGAAGGCTACCATCAAGGTCCATGGGTTCGAATCCAGGCATAGAACATCAGAAGCAAGTTCTTTACCTACCGAGCCTAGGGCGACCATCAATGGATGGAGCCTTCTTTTCCCAACCAACTCCACTGGTTGGAAATTGTCGTATGGCGATATATGACCGGAGTTGGTGTGCGGTAAAGTAGTAGGTATGTTAACAGCAGGATAGGACAAATTCTTCTGAAGTGGAAAAAACCAGCCGGAAAAAACTAATTTATTATAATAATTTATCATATAAGCCAGCATTTATACTTTAGATAGAGCATATGCATATTTTCTATAACTAAGTAAATTTAATTTCAATAAATTAAGCATACAAATTAATAACTGCACCAGTCTTTTGCAGAATTAAGCAGTTTCTTTCCTGGAAGAAACAGCTGCAACAAACCAACTTCCGGCAGAAGAAACTAGTCTTCATATTGTATTCATCATTTATACTTATAATGTAAACACTATGTCAGTCTTTTGATCAAGGTTCACATATCTAGCTACATATTTTCATTACATCTGGAGACATTTCATTGGAAGGTCCATTTCATCTAATTTCAATCTAATTCACAAAAGTACTTTTGACTTCTTCAAGTTAAAAAAAAATATTAAAGATTCATTTATAAAATGGCACTAATTTCTTTTGTACTATTGCAAAAAAAAAAAAAAATTCATCTTACTTTGATCATTAGAAAACACATTATTGCAAAAATAATTATAATTTACAATATCGGAAGATATTATCAAAATCCTCATTTTCCTTATTGCAGTGCAACACTGAATGAATGCCAATGACAAGAACATTTCTTTTGATCCTGCAGAACTTGAAGGAGTGCCTAAAAGCATTTCTGCTCATCTATGAAATTCATCAGGTATGCGCTGCCACGGTTAGAAAATTTTGGATAAAACTGCCTAGAAGAAATAGGTCTCTTCCAAACTGAATGCAAAAGAAATGGAAGAAACTGATTTATAAAAAATTAGTTCATTTTATACTCATAATTTACTGCAGTTACTAGAGGATTTTATCAACTGTAATGTTAATATAATATCAATTTTGAAAGGTTTTATTAGTTGTGTATTTATGTACAAAGTCCTTTATTTATGCATTAACTTTAAATTAGTTTTATTGATTTAAATTAGTTTTATATTGAGTTTTAAAATTAAAATTCTTCCTTTTATCAGTTCAGTACAACATGTTTAAAATTTTTTGATATGGCAGCCAACAGGCCTGTCATTTGGGGGGGGGGGGGGTCAGGGCCCCTCCTGGCTTTTGAAAATACACAAAAAATGGTATATGCCATACCATTTTTAGTGTATACTAAAAATACACATACATTGAGTACATGTTTTTTACCCCCCCCCCACCCCCGGAAAAAGTTGAAATGACGGTCCTGGAAGCCAATAGGCTGTTCCAAAAATAAGTGGATAAATCCAAAAATATGAAAATTTTGTTAAACCTGCTGAATTTGAAGGACAACTTAAAAGCATTTGAACACAATCAAAGCTTTTTGAGAGAGAATTTTGGATGTTTAACACATTCTTTCTCATATTACAGGATTAAAAGTATTCTGAACAGTATTACTGAAATAAATTATAAGTTTTGCACATGAAATTAAAAAAAAAACAACACAAGTTCATATATTTTGCCACAGTTCCTTGCCACCTGTTTGGGTAAATCCAGGATCGATAAGACATGCAAACAAAAAGGAAGAATATCCTCTTCATCTCTTAATTTTATGACTTAGAAATAAGACACTGTCTAAGTCTGCATTTTGCTGATTCATTATTTACACAATATTTCTGTCACTGATACATTGAGTGCTATACACTCTCCATGCAGATAAAAATTTGTAATTGTGTCAAGTATTTGGAGTATGCTTCTAACCACCCACATGCATTATTTATCTTATTTTCTTCTGGTTTCTTCCATTTTTTCCACTGTCCCGAGAGAAACTCAATCCTCGTTAATAGAAAATGAAGGTTTCAGACAGGCAAGCAAGAGATGGTTTAAAAACTTCAAAAAGAGAAGAGGCATCTATAGTGTTTTGAGAAGATGCAACAACTTCAGAAGCTAAGGTAGATGAAGTGTTTGCTACAGAGTTTCAAAAGCTCATGGTTTCAGTCTTACCTGCCGTAAATTTTCAACTGCAATGAGACCGGAATTTTCCGGAAAGAGATCCCAAAGAAGAGCTGCATTACAGCAGAAGAAAATGCAATCTGGTCAAAATTCCATAAAATATTATCTCACCCTCTTGTTGCGTGCTAACACAAGCAGTAATTTTAAACAAAATAATACACAAGCTCCTGCACGCTTTCAAGAAATACAAAGTCAAGAAGCGCCAGTTAAATGTTATTTTGAGATCAAACAACAAGGCTTGGGCCACTCTTATCTTGTTTGTGAGGGGATCAACCAAGTCTTTGGTCCTGCAATAAATAAAAACCATCCAGAAGAGAATCTGCCATTCAAAGTCATGCTGGTTTAGGATAACGCTCCTGCTCATCATTCCGTCCTTAAGGATGGAAGCATTACTAACTGAAGCTCATCAATGTCAAGTTTCTTCCTCCAAACACCATTTCACTGCTTCAACCGATACACCACTCCAATCTCAATTGACTTCACACACCAAATAAATATTTCAACAATGTTTCGAGGTGGCTGAAGGAACAAATGCTACCCTCTAAGAGGTTTGGAAAAACATCTAAACATCATGCACTCACTCAAAATCAACATTATAGCCTACCTAGGATGTAGTCAACAAGAGAACAACCAATTCTGCTTGGAGAAAACTGTGGGCTGAGTGCATTATTGCATGTGAGTTTGAAGGGCTAAAATTCGTATGGAAGTTTTGGGTGTGGAAGAGATTGGGAAAGACCATGGAACTGAAGGTGAATGAGAATGGCATTCAAGAACTATTGGAGAAATATGGCCAGGAGTTGACCACAAATGAACTGATAGACCTCCATTGCAACAACAAGAGCTTATGGACAATATAATATAATTAATCTTATCTGAATAGGAGTTTCTCACTTCAAAATGCAATTACAAAGATGTGGGAATTTCGAAAAAATTTGTATCGTATAGAAGGATAGCAGCAGCCTCGAGCTCCTATGATATTTTCTTTTTTTGTGAAATCGACCTGACTACGGTGCTGAAAGAGGCAATCCTGCCTAGGGAAGAGAAGCAAGTATTGTGCGGTGGTATCAAGTTGATAAATAAAGACGCCATATTTGGCAAAAGGGAACAAACAAGATCAAGAGACCATGGCCGCCAACTTAGGAGTAGAAGTCAGACCGGAGTTCATTCTAATGAAATTAGTTCATACCATTCAGGGAAGTGAAGTTTACAATAAAGCCACATGCAGAAAGATGCTCAAAACGATCATATGATATGCAAACGATCATAAAATACGAAAGAGAGAAAACTGATGGAGGAGCGAGGTAGAGATAGAGAAAGGGAGATGGAGGAGCGGTGTAGAGAAAGAGAGATGGAGGAGGGGTGTAGAGAGAAGATGGAACATGATCTCGAAAGGTTATTTGTTTTGTATTGTATCAATGTATGTACATATCAAATTTCATTAAAATCGGTACAGTAGTTCTAGAGATAATCGACCAAGTCTGCAAATTCTCTTAATTTCTTACACCAGTGTATGTGAAACTCGAGATTTCCCTCTTTCTACTATTCAATCATTACAGTATATACATTATAATATATATTATTCAATCGAAACAGATTAAAAGATGAATAGTTATGATGTTTTTAAATCGAATGATTGTTTTTGAAACACTCCGTATATTAATTTCTACATTTCTTTAAACATGGTTCGTACTCTTCCAACGAAAAAAAAATTGAAGGACTATTCAAGCACTTTTCAAGGTAAAACTTAAAAATTCAAGGACCTTTTTACAAACGCATATTTTTCACATGAATAGGCACATATTTAATTTTCATTAAAACTTTCAGAGATTACATTTCTACCTACTTTATTTCACATCATCCGTAATGAATAAAGGAGGCCACATACACATATATATCATATAAAACATATGACACATTGAATAACACAGTTCGTGCCTGTCAATTTCCTCATTGAAATGTAGTTTAGTCTCTAAATATTGCAATTAATTTTCTATTAAAGACTAAAAAAAAAAAAGAACTCTTCTAAAGATAGAAAAGATTAAATTATTTCTTTCATTAATTTTATTTCTTTCATACTCAAGGAATAATTGCTTTTATCAATTCTGGATTTGTTTCTTTCACTAATGCTGAAATTCTTTCATTGATTCTAAAATTATTTCATCAATTCTGAAATTATTGCTTTATTAATTTTGGAATTATCTCTTTTATCAATGCTGAAATTGTCTCTCGTTAATTCTGGAATTATCTCTCGTTAATTCTGGAATTATCTCTCATTAATTTTGGACTTATCTCATTAATGTTGGAATTATCTTTCATTAATTCTGTAATTTTTTCTTTAATTAATCCTGGAATTCTCTCATTAATTTCGGAATCATATTATCGATACTGAAATTATTTCTTTCATTTATTGTTTTAAACTCTTTTAAACAACTATGGATGCCATTAGAAAATAACGGAGATGCGCCGCCATTCAACGCGTCACGTGATTTTCAAAGGAATGATGTAGACCACTGACGTCATACCAGCGCCCGTACTAGAGGGCGCAGGGGAGGGGGACGGTAACTGCTCCGGGTGGCAATTTTTAGGTGACCACCGTTATAAAATTATCGAATCCCGAATTGGAGGGGGCGGCAAGACAATACAAAAATCCTAGTTATGGCCCTGCATCATACTCCCTCCAGTAATATAATAAGCTCAATGGATTTCAGCGCTGATTCACCCATTGAAGCACAGCTTGCATTTGGCGGCATTTTTGTCTGGCACACTCAGCAACCAATCTTGATAGAAGGGATTTTTCAGCCACAAGTAATTAAAAGTACACACACTTGCTACTCATTTTTTGTTTTCTTTCTTTAAAGAACCTTGTACAAGTGCTTCACATCACTCCTAAATAAATATTTTGTTGACAGCATGGGCAGAGATACGGTGGGGGGGGGGGCAGCATGAAAGGTGAAGTTGACTGATCTAATGTATATATGCATATATGAATTGACATCATCATCGTGCCCCCCCCCCTCAGACTTCCAAGTCTATCTCTGCATATGGTTGACAGTAATCAGAGGAGTGCCCGAGTGGCATGGTGGTAAGATGCTCGTCTACCATCGTGAAGGTTGTTGTCAGGGTCCTGGGTTTGAACCCAAAGGAGGATATAGATAAGATATTTTTTTCCCAAACGAACTCGAGGCGACCATGACGATAGACCGCACCTTCACTTCCAACCCATCTCACTAATGGCAGTAAATTGTAATATAGCGATATGGCCAGAGTTGGTGTTTGGTGAAGTAGTAATCAGAGGAAGCTTCGCTCACTTACGGACCGAAAGGCTGAAATTATTTCAGCAAAAATTATGAAACTTTTTTTCTAAGATATTTATTTCTCAAGTACTCCAGAAAAAATACCTAGTACAAAAATTTAATGACTTCCAATGACTCCACATACGATCACAGGATACATGCTACCATAAAACCGGGTTTTCCTAGAAGTGGGTTGTTACAATACCTTCTAGGGCAGAAGGACTTCTACTCTACAAGGAGGTATTGGTTGTTGGGGGCCAGAGCATGCCGACTGAGCTGAAGAAAAAAAACAACGATCAGAAGTTCATTTTGAACGCTAGTTTTTATTCCATTAAAGTTGCAAAGAAAAAAACAAGATCATTTACGATCATAAAAGAAATAAATAAAACGGCCGACAAATAACAACCAGCAATCTCAGGGAGAAAAAAAACAATCCTGACATAGACGCGGAAAAAAACCAGCCTACAGTACAAAGCCGAGCTCCCATGAGGGTAGGAGCACACCGTCAGCGATTTACATATTGCGTCTGGCCGAGCGGTTCCACGTGCACAGAGAATAAAAAAGAAAAAACATTCCAACATAAGTTTTTGGCATCGCATGAACCAAACTGGATCATTTCGCATTGACAGAAACGTGTTACATAATCACACTACGCGTTTGTGTATTCTTACCGTGGCGCATCAGCTCATGGCCCTGGCATCAGCTACTTTTCAAGGTTTTCAAGGACCATACGAACCATGTTAAATCTAGATTTGTTTCTTTAATGAGCTGTGCATGAAGAAAACATGGGCAGTGCCGGGTATTATAGCTAGTTTTAAAATATTTTTAAAGGAGGTAGTAAATTGTAACACAATTGACACGTTTAAAAAGAAATACGATAAACATGTTGGGGTAAATCGAGAAGCTATCCATTCTTAGAATAAGACAACCATAAGTATTCTTTATGGGCATTGTATAATATTTTATCATGTGTATATATTGTTTATAATTTGTGTTAATTGCATTTTTAATGGGGTTGCTGTATTTTTGAATCATATGACATCCATATTTTTATGGGCATCTTTTTATCAGCCACCTCGTTGGGCATTTTGCCTGTTGTGGCGTTGTATTTGTATTTGTATTTTAAAAAAATATAGATGCTATTAAATATTTTTCAAAATATATTTTATTAGCATCAAACTTCCAAAAAAAAAGAAAAAGGAAAAAAATTTGTGTATAAAAAGGCAGCACACAAAGAAATTAATAGGCCAGAGACTGATTAACAGAAGTTCCATTCTTCATGGAAGGAGTCACTGTATGTGAATGATTTAAAAATGCATAATTATATACCTACATCATTCTTCTCACCAGCTGTTTAAGTTAATATTTCGATCAATTTTTATATAATAGGTGTGTTAAATAAATTCAGTTAGAAATGTGTGCGTGTGTGTTCATCCATCAATTTTTTTTACAACGACTTAATTATAGTTTGAGATTAAATTTAATTCGCATAATCAGGGTTCATACTCATTTTCGTAAAGACTTTTGCAGGTATTTCAGGTAATTTTTTAATCAAAAATTTTATTTTAAATTTAATTATAATAATTAATATAATCAATTGATAAAATGAATTGTATCAATTGATTATTCAAGTGATCATAATAATCATAACTGTACATCATTTTAATTATTTTATACATGCATTTGAGCTTCTCAAATATACTACCTCATAAAACAGAGATGTAATACACACAGGAAAAACTGAACATAATATAAATAAACAAACATACAAAATTAGAAACAACAACAGATAGATTGCATAACAAGGTGGCTGAGAAAAAAGCAAATAAAAGATGTATTTGGAAGGCTGCTGTAATTTACAAGGACTTTTATTTGCTGTAAATAATGTGTTTCTTCTTTCTCAAATCCTTGTTCCAGTGAGTTTCTACGCATCTTCAAGTTCTCAGCGGGAGATCCCCAACAGAGATCGGTACAAATCTAGTGTTAGAAATAAGACACTTCAAGGTCTTGTATGTTGAAAGAATGGAAAAGGATGAGATGGGAGAAGTAGATGATGGTAACATAAAGGTTAGCACGGAGTAAAGAATCGCTGCCGCCAAAGAGGATGTTGCTGATGTCAAGGTGAACATCAGCAAAAATCTGAAAGAATTCTGGGGAAGTATCAAGAAAAGCTTTGGGAATTGGACAGACAAGCCAGATTTCTCTAGTATGCGACGCAAAAGGCCAAGTGAGGAGACCCAGTCTGATTGCTGCTGCAAGTGAGGGAAGCTTGATGGGTTTCCCTAACAAACGGGCATTGATCATGGAGCCAATGTCAGCATTGTGTAGAGATACCTTGTGTGACCTCTAATTCTAGATGATATGGCTTCCTCACAGCAATGTATGTGTTTTTTGGCTACGATGCTGCATTAGTGGGGAGAGGGAAATTCTTCCTACAATGCAAATTAGCCTAGATGGCTATTGGAGCGCCAACTCATATAAGAACGCATAGTTCCTTCTTGGAGGTTGTCATGACAAAGTTCTTCCACAGAAAGTGATGGCTGGTTCAGAAGCAGGGTGAGGGACAGTGGCATGGGCAATGACAGGACAAAACCGTTCTCTTGAGAAGGCCTGCAATCCATAAGAGAGGGATATAGCATCCCACACTCGTAAGGGAACATTGTGGAGAGGGACCATGCCCACAGAACTGACATTGTTGCCTCAAAATAGAAGAAAAATGCGGGTCTGCGGACCCTATAGTGAGGCAGCTAACATCTCAGAACTTGAGTGACAATCCTTGGAGCGACAAGAACACCGAAAGATACAACTGCTGATCCCAATGCCCAAGTAATCACACACTGGAAGGAATCCACCAAGGTTGTAGCATACCTTCTCGAGGCCCCAGGCCACCATGTTCTACTGCCATTGGTAGTCAGAGGCAGAAAAGACTTTCAGATGGCAACTCATCATAACCTTAAACTGTGTGGGGAAAGTTTTGGAAGAGTCGCACAGAAGTCTGACTGGTGGACATTTCAGCATAACCAAGGTACTATGCAACGTTTATCTTGCATTTCCCGGTTCATTAAAATTTTTTGCCCAGTAACCATTGAATGGATGACAACAATGAAAAAGACAAGATTTTGATTAAACTATAAGAATTTATTCAATTATATATTAACTATTAATATAACGTTTTAACAACAATTATCACAATTAAACCTTTCTCTCAATATCATAACAGAACAATAAAACTGGACGGTCTCACCGCCATGTCCAGGTTTCCACGTATTAGTTCACATTGTCCAACAGACACCCCCAGGTGTCTACCTCACAGCAGAAGACTCCCAGACATCAGCTTCAGGCGGGTTTGGTGTCTCCAAACACACGTTGAGGTCACAGCTTAGCCACTGCGTAGGGAACTGGAGGCGAATGTCCTCGGGTAGCCGGTCTACCAATCTACAGGCGACCGGATCGCGACAACGTTGGGTTTTCACATGAAGTCCAGTGATGAGACTGGTGAGGTGCCAAGGGCACACCTCTACAATTTCAACTCACTGTTTCAGAGAGACAATCTAGCTCACACCTCAACAGGGCACGAAGCCTTAGTGATTAAGACAAGACGCTAGTCGGAAGTAGTAGAATCGGAGTGTAAGTCGTAGTGAAGAACATCTCTATCTGGTTTTTATATAGGAGCATTCCCATAATGCTTTACGACAGAACCAATCACAAGATCGAAGGTGCGGTATTGAGCTTAATAATTAACATAACAACTAACATAATTTCATGACAGAAAAGGAAATATTGTAAAAATTATAATACCGAATCCGGCTACGAAACATAACAAATTGGCCGATCGGCGGACACGATACTGCCGATTGATCCCAGAGACAAAAAGGTAAAAAACAAACTAAAATATATTAAAATGACTAGAATAAGGACGATTTCCACAGGGGCCTAATGGTACTGTTACAACTACAGAAGGTAAGTGAGTGATTCTATTGGGAAAAGTTCAGGATCGAGAACTGCAACACCTGTGTATTCCGGAAAAAAGCCTCCAAAGCAGACTCATGCCAGTCTTCAAAGCGACAACATTGGAGCACCTTTTAAGAGAACTGCCCTAGACATTCTAGGACCGTTTCCTAAAACCCACAATGTACATTTCCTAAAAATCACAAGTACATACTTGGGGGGATGCACTATTTCACCTAGTGACTGGAAGCATTTCCCATTCCCGATCAAGAGAATGAGGTGCTGGCACAAGTGTTGGTGCAGCATTGGGTGTCTCGATTCTAGGTCCACATGCTGATTCATTATGGTCAGGGAAGAAACGTTACGTCAGCTGTGTTTGTCAAGGTGTGCTGAATGAATGAACGCCAGGGTCTCTGCCACCAGACTTATCCCGTTGCCGAGATCTCTTCCAGCCCAGCTTCGTGGCAGAGTCTGGAACAAAGTGAGTGCACCTAACAGTCTGAGTGTGTAGCTAGTGTTGTGTATGATATTTCAGTGCTGCCATCTACACCTCAAATTGTGAGTGAAGTGTAATGATTGAATATTTGTAACGTTGTAGGCCTGTTGCTCTCTGTGGCGAGACTTTTTAACGGGGAGATCAGCTTGCATTCGCGCCTTGAAGTTGAGAACCACAGACAACCAACTTCAGCCGACCACCACTGTGGGGTTTGAACCCGGATCCTCGCATCGCGAGTCCGTCACTATAACCACTCGACCACCACAGCGGCTGTCAAGGTCTGCTAACTTCTGGGAATGGAAAAGACACAAACTATGTCACTTCATCTGGAATCTGATGAGTTTGTGGAAAGATTCGACAGAACCATCCTGAATCACCTCTTGCTATTCATGTTGAAGTACCCAACAAGACTAGGAATTGAAGTTACCATTCTTCTTGCTGGCCTATAGGAGTGTCATCCATAAGAGCATTGGATTCTCATGGTCACAGATGCTCATGGGACAGGATCTTCGGCTGCCGATTGATCTGCTGTTTGGTCAGCTGCCAGACTATCAGCCGTCAACTCTTCCTATGGAAGAATATGTTGAGGAGTTCCAGGAGCACCTCAAGGATGTGCATCTTATTACCAAAAAAAGGATCATCATCGGCTCCAAGAAGATGAGAGTTTTCTATGATGGGGAAGGTCATGTCTCATGACTTTGAGGAGGGAGGCCTTGTCTAGCTTTGGAATCCAAAAAGACAGAAAGAGGGTGTTTGAAACTCCAGACTACATGGGAAGGATGGGATCGTGTCATAAACAACGTCATGGTATGGATTTCAAAGGACAACAAAGTTCACGGTGGTCCATGTTTACAGACTTACTTATTATCACAAGGATTACGGAGGACTCACCAATATGAGGACTACAATGCCCATGAAGAGCAACTGTTGGGGGGGGGGGGGCAATGTTACGAAGAGTAGAAATTAGAAAAGGGTTGCTAACGCATGTAAGGTACACATGGCATGTGATTGTCTGAA
Source organism: Pholcus phalangioides (assembly GCF_987345545.1). Classification (NCBI taxonomy): domain Eukaryota; kingdom Metazoa; phylum Arthropoda; class Arachnida; order Araneae; family Pholcidae; genus Pholcus; species Pholcus phalangioides. Next base: position 10,399,330 of record NW_028301613.1, read on the forward strand.
TATAAGAGCAAGATTCTAGAGAACTCGGACAGAAGAATTCAAAGTGAGAAGACATGTGTTCTTAAGAGGCTGCTGTAATTTAGCAGCACTTCTGTTCACTGTAAATAAAGGCATTACTTCATTCTGAAATCCTTGTTCCATGCATCCTCAAGTCCATGGCAAGAGAATCCTGAGAGAGATCAGTCAAATACTTATCAGATCATAATTTAAGTTCTCAATTTCCCTTTCTTGATAGGAATTTTTTTCTTCATTATTTTTATTGATCTCTTATTTTTTTCCCAAGTCATTTTCTGAAATTTCAAGGCTTTAGAATAAAAATGGACCTACTATCCGTCTACTATTGGATGGCACTGTTCGGAAAAAGCGCACCTGGATGATGGAGGAGCGTGACTTACATTTTGCCAAACAGTCACGCAGTCTGTTTGTATCAATACATTCTTGTAGATCCTGTTGTATTAGTTACATAATAAATGTTTAATTATCTTTGAATTGTGAAAGAAATGTTGCCTTTACCTGCCTCTTTCCTTTTACAATAATTGGTGACCTGGCGATCCCAAACACTCTTCTGCTTGATTTCCATTCTGCTGTTACCTACTGTCATGGCGAAGAATGTGAAACTGCCACCTTTCTGGAGCCGCGAACTTGAACTCTTCTTCAGCAGCGCAAAGTCCTTGTTCTTCATTCACAAGATTGAAGATGATCTCATGAAGTTCCAAATCATCATCGCCGCACTTGGCTCAGACAAACTGAAACTTGCGCTACTTTAATCTGTGGACAAAACTGAGCACATTTAAAAGAACCTCAAGGATACCTTACTTTCCAAATACACCCAATCGAAGCAAGCCAAAACCAGGCTCCTGCTAGAGCTCTCTCTCTGAACTCAACGCCCTACAACCCTTCTATGAAGTATGCAAGAACTTGCTGAAAATTCACTTGCTAACGATTTCCTGATATCACTGTTTCTGAACCTACTCTCGCCACACGTGCAGAGTATCCTGTGCACTTTGGAACAGCCTCTCGATGCCTTTGCAGATCCTCGCAGTGACTCGGACAAATGCAGAATACACAACTGTGTCATCGGAAGTGTCAACCGCTCATGCTATTGAAGAGCTCACAGAGAAACTTTCAGTGCTCACCGGAAAAGTTGACAGAATTTACAGGTCTCAACAGCAGTGCAACGATGTACCAGTTTGACGCGAGAGCTGATACCACTGTGAGATAAAACCGGTGTGTTACTTTTAATATCATTATGCATAATGGAACTAAAAAGGAATATAAATTATGAGTACTTCACCTGTTTTACAACTTCTTTCAAACACAACACACCAGGTTCAAATGCAGGAAAAATAATGGATCCATACTTTATAAAGTTTGGGAGTGGCCTCAAACGAATGATCACCTCTGTTACAATACCTAAAGTACCTGAAATATAGAACCAATATAGAACATAGTATATATGTAGAACATAAAATATGTATATAATAATATCTGTTAACATGCTATGGACACAGTGCAGTATGGTCACATTTTGGACTACTATAGTCTGCTCACACATTGGCAACAGTTCAAGGAACAGTTTCACTTTTAATTAAAGCAGACACAAGTGCATACTGTTTATGATGCATGCCTTTCTTGAAAAGGGTGTTTAGGCATTGGACTGACAAAAACCTGTCCTTAATTCTATTGAACACATTTGGGATGAATTTGAATGCCAGTACACACACACAGCATAAAAAATCTATGTCAGAAATAAGAAATATTCTCACTTCTTTTGCAAGAGTAACATGCTATTTCTACCCAAATATTCCAAAAATTGTTTGATAGCTGGAGATGTAAAATTATAGGTATCTTTTTTCGAGAATATTCCCAGCAAGGAGAATGTTCCGAAAGTCCTATAATAACTTCACCTTAAAGATTTTACTAGTTAATGAATATTTAGGAAAGTTTTATGTACAAAATGTGCTACATACCAGGGTTGGCGAGTTTTTGCTATAGGTGGAAAAAATCAGAGTAAAAACTGTCCCGGCCAAAATAGGTTTTTGCCAAGTGGTCCATTTGTGAAACATTATTGAGCATTTTATTATTTTTTGGAATACAAATAATACCAAGTGGTAAAAATTGTGTGATTTTTACCTCATTTATCATTTGTGAATATTATTATTGTGCATTTTATTATTTTTTGGAATACAAGATAGTTTTGAACATAAATTTTAGTATAAGAATCAATAAATTTTAGAGTTATGAATTTTTGCTATTGCTGAAAAAAGCTAATAAAGTCCGGATGATAATGGGCAAAGCATCAAAAATTGATACTTCCTACACAATATTTAACATCATTTAAGAAAAAATTGTTTGAAACACACAAACTTTGGTTTAAGAACTATATCAACATGCTTATTAATTTTATTAATCAAAGAATGAGCATAAATTATGTTTTAGAAAAGCGTTTAAAACATCTAATACCCTACTGTTTACACAATTGTGTGTGATTAAAGTATCAAATTTTGGTCTGAAGTAAACCAATTCTTTTCAAAACTGACAATTATGTATAGTGAAACCTCATTACAATGATATTCTATATAACAATAAATTCCTCAGTAATATTTTTTCTTGATCCACAGAGTATCAAGATTTCACTGTATCAGGGTCGGCAAGTTTTGCCATAGGTATGGAAATGGTTGTCCAGAGCAAAAATAGATTCTTTCACAATCTATGCATGCAAGGCCATTTTTTTTTATATTTATTATGCAAATGGCATAGTTTTAAACTCAAATTTTGGTTTAATAATCAATAATAGTGTGAGTTTTTGCCATAGCTGGAAAACCTGACAAAAATAGGTTTTTGCTCAGCATAAAAAAATTGATACTTCCCACACTTATTTATTTACATCTAGTATCATTTTGAAAAGGAAAATTATGCAGATGAGTTGTTTGAAACACGATTGTAAAAAACCCAGCTCAGGCAGGTTTTTTTAGGCAAGATAGGGAAAATTGAATTTCCTTTTCCACAACTTCAAAATAGCTAACTTAAACATGTATGTACATCTTATATTATGCCTAAATAAAATATACATTTGTGGTGAATGTTAATGTATTTGAACATACAAGGGAGCAACTGTTCACACATGAACACACCTCCTTCTGCGTAATTGTATCTGATCCTTGCACTCCATGCAGAACTGTAGCAAGAAAATTGGTTGTGGTAAAATAAATAAATTAGGATAATGAAAATTCTGAAAAATCAGAATGTACCTGAATTTTTTTTCTCCAAATTTTTCAAACCCTGAAGAAAATGTATCCAAAAGTGTCCCAATACGTCCAAAATAAAGCCTTTAGTTATATAACCAGACCATTCAGTTTTTTTTAATCAAACCCAAACTTTCAGGAGCTAAAGTCACATGCTTGCACTTTTTCTTGAATTCCTCACTGGTGAAGAACATTCCTGTTTCATTAAATTAAGCTCTGAAATTTTTCAAAAGGAACAGTAATAATTTAAAAAAAAAGGGAGCAGGTATTTGATTCCTGTTTGCAGAGCATATTAGAGGCAAAGGTATTCTTCAAAATGCTTAAAGGGATGAACTTAAAAAAAAAGGTGAAGGCAGTTTAGAACTGAAAATTCAAAGTCAAAAAGGTAGCCTTTTTCCATGATCTTCAAGGTCTCACCTGCCTGGTTGCTGGAAAGGCCAGGATTGGTTAGCGCCAGGAATTTTTCTTTATCCCAGCTATAACACCACCACATGGACAGTATGCTAATTTACCCCTCCCCCTCTGCTCGTTTACAATAGTGTCACGAGTGCACCAACACTCAATCTCCCCCCTCTCTCCTTCCCATAGAGAAACCACAAAACACACATCAATACATCGGAAGTAACACGTGTGTTAATTTTTCCCTCGGCAGGGAATTCCACGATGCACTTGAGTACTTGTTACATAACAAAATCACAACTCTCTCCAGACAGACATTGTGCCTCTGAGCCAATGAAAACCCCTTACAGATATTAGGCGATTGCTTTCGTCCAATAGCAGGGGTCTTCACCAACTTGGTGTGTGTGAACACACAAGGCTTTTCGCAGAGAGATTCTGGGAGTTGTTTGACCAACACGTTGATGCATGCGTTAACCCCCCCCCCCCCAACCCTGGATCGAGAGCCCCTAAATATAGGGGTATGTTATGATCTTTTCACTGAGATTACGGTGAGTGATTCGAACTTTAATATAGCATTATTGTGTGACCTTTTCTGTATAATTAATGGAAACTAAGTGAGAGTGCCATTTGTTGGATTATAATTTGTATTGTATTTAGTTTAATGCACCACGAATAAGGATTACAACGGATAACTAAAATTAACTTGCAATTCTCTAAGTAAAAGTGAAGTAGTATCATTTTCACAATGTCCTGTTCATAATTTCCTTGTATATGTCACACTAAAGAAACCAGTTCGTTAGAATCTTCGGCATGCGTTTAAGAAGTGGTATCACTTGATAACCCTCAACATTCGTAATGTTGTTATAAACGAGGGACATTTAATGGTGCTGTCGAACCTGCGGTAAATTTTGTTTGTGTGGCACTCTTAAATATTGTCAGGATTAACCTGGCGTAACTATACTAAATTGTTGTAATTGTTATTTTTCAATCGTTGTAATGTATTTGTGCTAGCGTATTTTTCCATACTACACATAATTTAAAAAAAAAAAAAACTAATATGATTGTGTTCTCTCCTGCTGTTTGTTATGTTTTCTTTGTTGAATGTATGACTTGATTCTCGTGATTGAATTGATTTGTCATGAGGCAAACCTCAGCGCCATTTACATTTTTTTTCTCCATGAGTTTACGTGAGGGAGAACTCATTTTTTCCCATCTTCTGTGGGATGATTGCAGCCTTTCTTTTCAAGGACACATGCTCTGTTTTTTTTTCTCTTCCTCATTGTCTCCTCTCCTGCAACTCACGTCGTGTCTCCTGTGGAAAATTTTATTCATGTTTTGTTGGTTGTGTTGTTTCTTGATCACCGTTTAGCTGATAGTTCCTAATCAGATTTTTTTTTATATACACATATATTCACACTGACTTGCATTATTCCCAAACATTGAGGTACATTTTGGATTTGAGAGGACTTTTTATATTTTATTCTTGTAGTGGTCACAACCACTAAATATTTGACTTGTGATTCTCCTCTCTCGCTTGTTCCCTCTATCATTCTTCAAACGGTAAAGGCTGCCGCCTGTACACTTCTCCAGGTGAGATACCTAACACAATTTATTTTTTACATTTTTTACACATATTTGCCCTTACGTGTTGATGTTGTCATTAACAGTCGGCTTAATTTTTTTCCCCTTTCACACTACATCATGGCTCAAGAAGCCCAGGCTCAGAATGTCCAGCAATTTAACATGTTTCTGATCATATTGCTTATACAAGTATTTCATGGAACAAATTCGAGTTTGACAGTGACTGATTTTTTTTCACAAATTGATCGTGCATCAGCCTTGTCGAATCGGGATACCCATACTAAGAAAAAGATTGCATTACGGAAATGTTCTGGAGCTGAACTTGCTCACATTCAGTCAAGCTCTCACTTGATAGACCCTATGAGCAATTCCATGCTCATGTAGTAGACAGATTTTCTTCACCTGACAGACCTGAGATAGTGTTGTCTCAACTGACAACACCACCACAATCAGATTCTGAGAGAGTTAGAGATTTTGCTGATTGTCTTGAGTCACTAGCTCGACGTGCTATTCAGGTTACACCAAATGAATCGGTGGCCATAACAAATTATCATGACACACTTCTTTTGGTCAGATTTAAGGCTGGTATCTCACATGGAATCACTTATCGCTGCCCACAATCCAGCAACCTTTCCAGAGGCAGTTGATTTGGCCTACCGTATTAAGCAAGTTCCAAACATGCATGGGTTTCTTCTTCCTCTCCGGAAAACAATATGCAGGAGTGGAAAATTAAAATTTGATTTTTGTAGCAGCATTTAACAGTTTTGATACACACAGTTTTCATATACGTCCATATATGCAGTAGCATACATAGGATTACATTTTACTTCAAGCAACAGTGTTATTGCAGCTCAGTCCCCTCCCCCACAAGGTACAAAATACATAGAGACTTCCTCTAGAAGAAATATTTTTTAAATTTTTAAATCATAAAAAAAGTTTGAGAGACTTCTTGATATTTCTATATTTTTACATTCTCTACAATACCAACACATTGCCTCTCATTTTTTGGTATTGGCCTCACATACAGACATGGTGTTTCAGATTTCAAAAATAATTTGAATATTAATGTTTTTAGATTTAGCTTGTAGACTTGGTAATCACTCATTTTAAAAAAATCACCAAATGAGAGGCTTGAAATACTCATTAGGAAAGTAATTATTTTTCTTGTTTTTGCCGCTGATGCAAGTTTAAGTAGTTTACCAGAATTTACCCATTTCATATTTAAAATGTGTTTCTTTTTGAGTTTGCTCTTGATTATATTATTTCCTCAATTTGATTCAACATACTTTGAGATAATGACTTGCACACGGTTTCCGGGTTATTAGGCCATCTCGACTCTCTGTGCCGCTGAGATGTCGAGATGTGCCCCGATGAATGCCAGAGAGAAAATGAACTCGACAGCCAATAGTCGCCAGACACCACTTGCAGCCAATCGGCGCACAACACATCCACACAAGCCAACCAATGCGGTTCTTCTGTGGCCGATTAAGTCTCAGAAATGCATATAGAGAACAAGTCGATGACAGTAGATGTACAAAGCCTTTCTCGCTTGCCGCGGAGACTTACGTCCAAATAACCTCAGATGATGCCTGCCACAGATGTGGGCGAAACGTAAGGAAGAAAATCTCGTAGACCATGGCCTAATAACACGGAAACCGTTTGCAAGTCATTTAACGCCCGCCATGAAAGCCTCAGACAATATACAAATACAAATACAAATACAAATACAACGCCACAACAGGCAAAATGCCCAACGAGGTGGCTGATAAAAAGATGCCCATAAAAATATGGTTGTCATATGTTTCAAAAATACAGCAACCCAATTAAAAATGCAATTAACACAAATTACAAACAATATATACACATGATAAAATATTATACAATGCCCATAAAGAATAATTATGGTTGTCTTATTCTAAGAATGGATAGCTTCTCGATTTACCCCAACATGTTTATCGTATTTCTTTTTAAACGTGTCAATTGTGTTACAATTTACTACCTCCGGGGGTAAGCTATTCCATTTATTAACAACCCTATTGGAGAAAAATTCCCTGCGACACCATAACCTTGCATTGTCCCTCACCAATCGATACTGGTGTCCCCTTGTAAAAGCAGTCGATTGGCGGTGTACTAAAAGTTCATGGTCCATCCTATCCATCCCATTGAAAATTTTGAACACTTCGATCATATCTCCTCGACACCTGCGTTCATCCAATGTAAACATATTCAAAAAATGAAGTCTTTCTTCATAACTCAAGCCCTGTGTGCCAATAAGGACACGCGTAGCTCTTCTCTGCACCCCTTCAACCAAGTCTATGTCCCTCTGTAGGTATGGTCTCCAAAACCTTACAGCATACTCCAGTCCAGGACGAACTAAGCCTCGAAAAAGCGGAAGAATGACTTTAGGAGAACGCGAAGAGACCTTTTTGAAAATGAGACCAAGCATTCTATTCGATTTTTTGACAACCGCTGAACAATGTTCAGAAAACTTAAGTCGCTCGTCAATGAGAATTCCCAAATCGGTGACTCTAGTTGCATCCGGGATAGTGACACCATTCAACTCGTAAGAGAACCGTGGGTTGTTCGAACCAAAATGAGCGACCATGCACTTATCTACGCTAAACGTCATGCTCCATTCATTTGCCCATGCTGCAATCTTGTTTAAGTTGGTCTGGAGCAACTCCCTATCGCTTTCATTTCCGATTACCCCCATTAGCTTCACATCATCTGCGAATTTGCTAGTAATTCCATCGATACCCTGATCGAGTTTGTCGATAAAAAGTGAAAAAAGTATGGGGCCAAGGACACTTCCCTGAGGAACTCCACTTGTGACGTCTGTCCAACCAGAGAATTCCCCGTTCACCATAACTCGTTGCGACCTATCTCTTAACCACGATTCTATCCAATTCAGCAAGTTGCCCCCTATTCCAATCTCGTGTAAACGCTTCAAGAGTTTGCCATGTTGGACCCGATCGAATGCCTTCTGGAAATCAAGGTAAACAACGTCGACATTTTTGCTCTTACCCAAAGCCTTAGTCACGTAATCATAGAAGCAAAGGAGGTTAGTTACACATGACTTCCCCTTCCTGAACCCATGCTGATTATCCGACAATACATTATTCTCGTCTATCCACTTCACAAACTGCCTTTTGATGATAATTTCCAAAATTTTCGAGAGGGAGCTCGTCAAACTCACTGGACGATAATTAGACACCACTTCTCTACTACCCTTCTTAAATATCGGAACAACGTTAGCCAGTTTCCAATCTCTCGGGACGATACCCTCAGCAACACTACTCCTGTATATCTGTGCGACTGGCCCCAACAATTCATTAGCACCTTCCCTGAGAACCCTGGGATAGATATCATCTGGTCCTGGTGCTTTGCTTGCACATACATTTCTTAGAAGATTTAGGACCTCCACGTCTTCCACTTGAATATCGTTGAGCGTTTTATTACCCCATGCAACACCCTTATATCGAATATCATTATCTCCATTAAAAACCGACGCGAAAAAGTCATTGAAAGCACTACACATGCCTACATTGCTCTCTACTTTTGAGCCTCCTATCGAGAGGGGGCCAACTGTCCCCTTACATCCATTATTGACGTATCGAAAAAATGATTTTGGGTCAGAGCCAATGTTATCTGCCAACCTAGATTCAACTTGCTTTTTACTATCCCTTATCGCTTTCTTCAACAGTCTTCTTTTATCAGTAAACAATGATAGGTCACCTCGTCCACTTTTATACTCTCTGAATGCTCTTTTCTTTTCAAGATAAAGGTTCCGCACGCTATCCGTGAACCATAGAGGGTGTGATGTACAAACACGCTTTTTTCGAACAAAGGGTATGACGTCGTGCAAAACAGAGGACAGCTTCGTACTAAATTCTTCCCATTGACTTACCACCCCTACTGATTGCAACCGGTCTTTGAAAACTTCCGCTAACCTTCTTCGCAAAACATCAAAGTTAGTTCTCCGAAAACAAGGAACCAGTCTTTTGTTATCAACCTTACCCGAGGAAAAGTTACAGTGAAATCTGACGATACGATGATCACTGGAAGAAAACTCTTCCCCCACCGAAACATGTTCAACTAGATCCTCAGAACTAGTAAGAACTAAATCCAAAATAGCAGTACCCCTAGTGGCTTCTGATACATGCTGATACAAAAAATTTTCGAGCACCAACTTAAGAAAGTCTCTTTCATACTGATTTCCAGATGAAAGGTTCTCCCAATCAATACCCGGGTAATTGAAATCCCCTAGTATGAGAACCCTCTTTCGCTTACACATGTAGGAAATTTCATCATGCATTTTGGCGATATAGTTTTGATCCCTATTCGGTGGATTGTAACAAACCCCAACAATAAGCTTATGACGTCTTTTGTTCTCAAGTTCAACCCATATGGTTTCAATATCACTTCTCTGCACGTTACACTCTCTAGCCTTCAAACATGATTTCACGTATATCAACACTCCACCCCCTTTCCTATCAGATCTATTTCTCAAAAAAGTATCGTATCCGGAGATGTGTAAGAAAGATTCATCCCCATCGTTTGCCCAAGATTCTGTAATGGCTATAAGATCCAAGTCCTCCACAACTATCATAGTTTCTAAAAAATCTTTCTTGTTACTCAAGCTCCTGGCATTTATTAACACACATTTTAATTTGCCCGGTGGTTTGTTGTCAATCGAGAAGCCATCCAAGTCAGAGGTGGGTAATTCCCCGTCAGTACTGTTGTGATTATCATTAACTAACCCGCATTCCCGACTACGTGGTCTGGGAGTAAAAAACCTGACCTAAGACTATCGTAAACCTCCCAGACCCCTCTCTTATTTAGATGGATCCCATCCGAACGAAGCCACCTATCGGTAAATGCGGGAAGCTCCAAGAACGTGACCCCAAGTGAGGAGCAAATGCCCTTCAGGCCTATATTGAATTGGTGGATCCTACTCCTATATCCCCTACTACCCCTTGGCAGCACTGGAATCACTGCCACATCTGAACCCCCCTCCCTAGCGGATAATAGTAAATCCCGGTATTCTGACAGAGACTCACTAATATTCGCTCCTACCTGATTTGTTCCCACCCACAGAATCACCCGCAAGGGCAACTTTCGGCGATGAAAAACGTCTCGAACGTTGCCAATCTTCCCCCCAGGAAGACAACAGCGCTCGAAACCCCGAAAATCCCTACACACTCGGTTCCCAAGTTCCCTAACCATAGAATCGCCGATGATTAAACCCCTATCACTATCCCCCTCTACCTCATCCACGACCACCCATTCGCCCTCTAAAATGTCGTTGTTCGTGGAGATTGCTTCTTCATCAACAGGTGGCTCGACGACCAGAGGGTCCGTTATAACCGGGCCCTCTAGCACCCTAACTTTTTCCCGTAAAGCTTCGACCTCGAGTTCCAGCCTTTTTCTATCCAAGCACCCTTTACAATTGAAACTATCAGCTACTATACCCCTAGACCAGGGAAACCTCCCGTCGCAAGCTCTACACAACACTAGTCGAGGTCGAGGCATACTAACACCATTGCTAAAGCTAGATAATAATAATAATACTTAACAATACGAAAATGAGAAACGTTAACTGGAAATTAAAATAATGTAAAATACATTACTATGCAAAATATACGTAAGAGACTATACGAAAAAATTACGTAAAGTAGAATGCTCAGCACTAAATCACGAAGAATAGTTTGAGATAACTTCTTTTTAAAATACAGAATTACATTATTTTTAACTTAAACTACAGAAATAAAAACTATAAAAAAATAATGATTAAATTATTAGAAATTTAATAAAATGATTCTATTTTCACAAAAAATTCAATCCGAGTACATTTGTTTGATTCACAGAAAATGTATTATGACCGTAGTCATAATGCAAAAAGGTATTTTCACCCTGGTCAGAAAGTTTTTGTTCGATCCAGTAAGAATCATCAGTGGAGCCGGGGAACTTTGGTGGAACCCAAGGGAAGCAAGACATGGATTGTTAACATCACTAGTGAGAAATATCTTGCTCACATTGATCAGTTATGCCCTGATCATGCTTATAATCCAGTGACTACTGATAGTAGTGAATGTGATATTCCTAGGAAATCAATTGCGAGTGAAAGATCTGTTACACATGTTCCTGTTGATGAGAGCATTACTCATTCATCACTTCCAAATCCCAGTGATGACAGCGAATCTTCATCTAGCTGTGACAATTGTATTCCTGTGTCAGATGTCAAAGACAGTGGAGTGAATTCTTCTGCTCTTGATGAGAACTGTGCAACAAAAAGTGATCTGGAGAATCATGATATTGCTGATAAAAGTACTGTACCAGTAACTCGTCGATATCCATTGCGTGAGCGGAAAAAGCCTTCACGTTTGATTTATGAACATTAACTTCTGTTTTGTATTCATATAATCATCTATGTATTTCATATTTTTTGGGGGGAGTATTGTAATAAATATACTTAGCCATTTAAAAGGCTAAAACCAAAAGATGTTATTTTGCTATCATATAGTGGCAACGGTGCTTTGGTAAACACAACACAACGTTTTTGTGTCTCCAGCAAGTAAGCTATTCCTGCATTTTCACGCCAGTGCTTAGATTATGTATCTCCACATTTAAAGTAATAAATAATCAGTTATATTAATGTTAAACCAGTTCTGGAAACATTATTTATAAAATCAATCATATCAATTTGTACTCGTATGAACGGAGATCTTGAACTAAGTACGTTAGATCTCATTGAAATTTTTTTTTCAACTATACACATATACAAAAAAAACCCCGGAAACAAAGAAAAGAACATTGTACAAGCCTCCCCCCCCCCCGGCTCTCATGGCAGTCGTTCTCCTAGGAAGGAAGAAAAGACATTGTGATAGTCATGGCTACTGAGACGGTCTAGGACACCAGCATTTTGTGTGTCCTCAGGGCTACAGCCACTAGAATAATCCTTATCTAGTCGTCGAGCGTGTGTAGGGACCTACAGGGCTACCGCGCGACCCCTGCTGTTTCAGTTCATAGAAGGCAATAGATGTCTCGATAGAATGAAAATTGGAGTAAACAGACGTCATATTCCACAGTGAAATTGCCTCTGGGTGTCGATAAAGCATGTGAACCCCCCCCCCCAACATCCTGGAACAGGGGCCCGTAGGCTGCGCTCTTCAGCGGACCCCCCTCTATAGCGAACTAATAGTGTGGAAAAAAGACAAAAAATGACAAGAATTGTCCAGGCCCCAGGTCTGAAGCTCTGCCAGCCCCACTCTCTAGGCGGGTTACGATACTGAGACAGCTTTGCTGCAAGCTTTTGTATACAGTGGATCCCGCATTAGTTTTTCCTCCTTGGGTCCTGCGACTCTCTGGTGTCAACTCTAATTACTGATACTCATCGAGATTTCTCGTTTAAAGCGTTTTCCTGCAAAAAGTGTTGCACGAAATGGCTGTAATGACGTGTGTACTGAATCACGTCATTTTGCTCATGGCCCCTCTAGTAACCCCCTCCCAGTCCGAACAAATCAAGGGGTTTATTCCTTGCTTCTGAAAAAAAGGCTACATTCCGCATCAGCCTTTTTTATTCGCTGTACTGTCTTGGGGACACATCTCCCCTCAAAACGATTAGACGATATTGTTGAACCAGTGAATATAATTCACAGACAATATTGTTGGATCAGTAGAACAGAAAAATATTTACGGTTCGCGTCTGCAAAAATACAGTTGTTCAAAATCTTTTAGTAAAATAGTTGAACGAGTTTGCGTACATAAAGGATTGATTTTTTTCCCACATGGATGAATCCTACGGTTCTAAGCCAAAAGAACGGTAAGCAAAGCTAAAAATCTGAATTTTTGTTAAATTTTTATTTTGAGCATTAAGAGTTAACTATAATAAATCTATGTCAGAAGAGTTTGGCCCTGCATCAAGGCCAGTTCCGATGTTTGTTGAATTGTGTTTCATAAAGTTTAAAAACGATTATTTGTAATAGGGCATATCTACAAATTACAAAGTAACCTCGTTCATACGTCACTCAGTTATACAACTTTCATATTTATACGACATTTAACTTGGGTAGCAATTGATAACAATACATTTTAAACAACAATACAACAAATACATTTTAATGTTAAAATATTTCATTCATTTATTTAACGTAAAACCTCAATTATTCGACGTTTTCACTTCGACTCAAACTCGGAAACTTTTGAAAAAAAACAACTTAATTTATATCCATCAAAGACGCACAAAATTTTTGTATGCAGTGAAAAAGCATTGCTGCAACAGTTCTAGCATATTGTCACCGCAAAAGACATAAATGTTAGGGTGATTGCTGATGTATACGAAAAATTGCCAGTGAGTTGGGTGATGACCATTTAGAGTGGACACTTAGGCGATTTGTTTATTGCCTCTTTCTGAGAATACGCAGATGTGGAGAGTCCCGAAAAAATGGGTTTCAATTGTTTTCACGGCCATATGACCTTTCAGAATGTGAGAAAGTCTACTGTAAGCATTTGGGGCGTACAGGTCTGCCGAAAATAGGTACACATGCACAGCAAGTTCTTTCGATCATTTCCTGTAGAACTTTCTTTCGATGTGGTGTTTGCTTGCTGACAGGGCCGTCTTAAAAGCACCATGGGCCTCCAGGCCAATTGATTTTTCTGAGGCCCAAGAATTCTCAAAAATTTCAATTACTTCCCAGTTTTGTGATGCCCCCTATCGTTTCGAGGCCCCCGGGCCGTGCTCGGGTGGGTCCATGCGTTCAGACGGCACTGCTTGCTGACTGTGTCAAATTTGTCGTTCGTAATGTCGGAAAAACAAAAAACGCTCTCTCTAAAAAACATGGAATTTTGGAAGAATTCAACAAGAATTTTAAATTAATAACGAAAGTTCTTCATCTTGCAAACAGGCACATCATTTAGGGGGGGGGGGCAACGGCTCCCCTGGCTTTTGAAAATACGCTAAAAATGGTATATACACTGCTCAAAACAATTAGGGGAGCACATGGTTTTAACAAAATTACGCAAAGATGTATACCGATAAGTAACATAAAATGAATCATCCATAATTTAAAGCCTAGCAGGAAACGGAAGAAGAAAACTTCATATGCAAATCAAAGTTCATGACGTCAAAAACTAGAAAAAGGAGATAAGGGCAGAAATCGGGATGTTGCAGAAACGTCAGTTTCACTGCCGTAACTGTGAAATTCGATTGCGCAGTATTTTTTTGAGACAAGGTGACTTGAGGATGTCTCAACAACGTGATTTACCGGAATCCATGGCATGGTGTGTTATAGGCAGACTGAAACGATTATAAAGTAGAGAAACAACCAAAGAGCAAGCTCCTGATTGAAAATCATCTACTGCCAAAAAAAAAGTCCAAGATGGGGAAATGGTGCATGGTCGGGTAAGGAGCAGGTGGATGTGTCCAGGACAGGGCTCGGGCTCTGTCCCGTAAAGCCGGGTTTTCTATGCCGTGTGCAACGTGAATCACCAAGCGCGACACGCCATCCACTCACCAATAAGAAAAGCACTGTTTCCTACAGAGCGCAATACAGCTCACAACCATGGCCCTCACAAGGGGAAGGCTGACAGGGCTCCAGCCCTGGAGGCCAAGACGATTTCATCATTTTTTTTTTTTCATGCCATAAATTCACTATAAAGGGGCCCATGAAAAGTCTGGTCTGGGGGCCCGCCAAAAGTCCCATCCTAGGAGCCCTGCTCCAGGATGTGGGGGCCATGCTCACGACAACACTTTACGTCGGGCGTGATTGGCTGATTGCTTCTGGAGGAGTTGAATGTGTCGTGTGCCGCACGTTTCACCAACCTTCTCTTCATTTATTTTATTTTTTTTTTTTTGTGTTCTCTTTCCCTTCCCTTCAAACCGGAGCATGCAGCCGATAGAGTAGCTGACCCCAGGGCCATATACTCAAAATAGCCGCCCTGATCTGATTGGAAAACACAAATGCGTAGCGTAATTATGCAACACATTTCTGCTGAAGCGAAATGATCCAGTTCGATTCACGTGTCGCGAAACGCCTACTAGGAAAGCCCGGCTTTAAACGATCGTACGAGGTAACGGGAGTCTCTAATGGAATCTATTGTGTGTGGGCAGAGCCTGTCTCTACCCCTCCCCCTTTTTCTGCCTTATTTAAGGCAACCAATCTCCCAAAACAGATTCGCTTTCCCTACTGGACTTCAGGGGCGTAGCCAGAAATTTCGTTCGGGGGGGGGGGGGGGGAGGGGGGGCTACTTTCATTTCGGGGGGGACCAAAGTGACAGAACAATGGATTTGGCCATCTTTTTCCCTTTTTTCGGTCATTTTCTCACATTTCGGGGGGGGGGGGGGTGGGGGGGGGGTGGACCAGACCCCCAAGTCCCCCCCCCGGCTACGCCCTTGCTGGACTTCAACTGTTAGCACTTTGACTATACCGCGCGGGGCGAAAAGATACACTTGTGGTCATCCCCTGCTCCGGTGGAACTGAAAAAAAAAAATTTCCCTCTCTTTTTCAGTAGCGAGTTGTGAATAAAGCACGTCAAAAAGGGGATGGAAAGCAGTGACATTTTGCAGTTCCTCGAAATTTTCGTAGTGAGATAATGGCCGTAAATAAAAGGAAGGAAGGGATAAAATAGGAATAGTATGAGAGAATTGGAATAAAATAGGACAACTGCGATGAAAGTAGGAAAATAGGAGGACATTTCTAAGAAATAGGAAAAGTAGGAAAAATAGGAGCGCTGCGAGGTCTGCATATGCCTTTACAATGGTTGGTCATTTCTTCAACGCTGCCAATGTATGTATAATATTTATGCCTTTATAATGGTTTCCCATATTTTCAATACTCCCAGTAATGAGGTTTTTCGAATGACGTCATAATCATCATCAGTATTGCTTTGAGGGTCAAGAAAAGGGTGATCCTCATAGAAATCAGTGTTAAAATTGCCGATTTTAATGTAGAAATGCAGAAATTTGGTGGGGTTTCCTGTCACATCAATAATTTCAAAAATTGTATTAAATACTCAATTTTTGAAATATTGAGTTCGCTTTGAAAGATATACGAAGCCCAGGAGATTAAATATGAATTAATGAGGCAGACCTACTTTTGAGTTGGATATCCATGCAATAACATTGATTTCAACTTTTTATTTATATCTTCTCAAGTATGAAAATTAATGTCTCCGCATTGTCTTTAAATATTCGACTGCATAAATTCACATATAGTTTAGGTTGTTTTAAAATTAATTATGGGCCTGTAAAAAGTAAAAAGAACAAATTCCACAGCTTTAATAAAGCATTTTTTGAAGCAGAAACAGGCAGAGATAGATAACTTGAAGTTCATAGGGGAGAATCGAAATACCTAGCACCCTTTTAAAAAGGAAATATATATATACAGGGTGATTATAAAAAAAACTTTCCCGACATATGGGTCCCTAACTATCATACCATTCACAGAAACTGAATGAAATTTTGATGTATGCGCTCAAGAATGATATGGAAAAGAACAGTGTCTCTAACAGTTACGGTTACAGTGAGAAAATTTCGAAAATATCAAATGGCAACACAAAGTTTTTTGTATTGGAATGTGATCGCCATTGTGAAAAACCCTAAATAGCGTTCGAACGGCAACTGTAGCATGAAAATCACCGGCGATAGATAGGCTAAAAGTGAGGACAACCAATAAGGACAGAGAAGCAGCATAAAATAAAGCATTTTATTGTGTTTCACAAATTTTCCACATGACCTTGTGGAGGACTAATCAGGCTGGGATCTCAGCCGAAGAAACGGTGTGACGAATGAAACGAACATTAATGCTCTGGTGCACTGCAAAGTCCTTTTTACTTTTTCCTTGCCTAGCTCCGGGGATTTTCGTGCTACAGGTGCCATTCCAACGCTATTTAGTGTTTTTCAGTATGGAGATCGCATTCAAATACAAAAAACTTGGTGTTGCCATATGATATTTTCGAAATTTTCTCACTGTAACCGTAACTGTTAGAGTGACACTGTTGTTTTCCATATCATTCTTGAGCGCATACCTCAAAATACCTTATGCCAAAATTTCATTCAGTTTCTGTGAATGGTATGATAGTTAGGGGCCCATATGTCGGGATAGTTTTTTTATAATCACCCCATATATATATATTTATTTATTTTTACGTTTCTTTAAATCTAGATTTGTTTATATCATGAGTCGCGCATTAAGTCCGCAATATTGGTTGAACTTGAACACGGTTTGTATGTCCCTGAAAGAAAGAGGGAGATATCACGTGATCCAAAAAGCCTCATTGAAGAAAACCCGGGCAACACCAGGTATTATAGCTAGTATCTATATATAATTGATTTTCTGTCTGTGTGTATGTTCTCTATACAAATCCACAATTTTAGATCAATCGTTGCCAAAATTTGGATATATAACAAACAGGGCTCGGATTGAACGATAGGCTACTTTAAAAGTTTGCTAGAGAAGGGCAGATACCCGAAATGGACGAAAAATCGTCGGGCAACAATGGCTTCTGGGCCTCAAGAATCACTTTCGAAATGTTTACTTTGGTTACCGAGGTTCCCTAGTAATGCGTTTTACATGTGCCTTTACAATGGCTTGTCACACCTTTAATCCTGCCAGTATTATATATTTATTCCTTTGTAATGGTTTGTCACTTTTCCGATCCTCCCAATAAATGAAGAAAACACTGGCAGCGCCGGGTATTGTAGCTAGTATTATGCATGATAAAACTGCAGTGAAATCTCGATATAACGATACTCTGAGGACAAAGAAAATTACCATAATAGAGGTATTATGATGATCATTTAGTGCAAAATATTGATGTTATCAGACGCCTTCAGAAGAACGAGAACAAGTGGCGCAGCCAAAATTAAATTTAAAACGATTTTGAACAAAATATAAAAAGTATTGTTGTAGCGATTTCGAAATTCTCCTAAAAATATCGGGTTATAGAGCCGTTTATCATAGTAGATGATGTCGCTGTACTCAGAGTTTAACATTAAGCCAGGCAATTCCAAACAAGATTTGAAAAACATATCATTGTAGATGTATTTATTATCGATTATCGTGTTGTAGCGATGTTTTGCTCCATATACAAATGCCGTATCGTATGCAGGATTTTCTCATGGGGGGGGGGGGGGTAGGGCATTCAACTTTTTCCCCTTCCCGAAAGGGGTTTTTTTTTTTTTTTTACTGAAAAAATACACCATAATCTTTTCTCAAGGGAGGTGCACACGATTTTTTTTTTGGGGGGGGGGGGCAAAAAATCCTGGGCTGGGGGCCTGGCACTAGCATGTGGGGGCCATGCCTACAGTGCTCCATCATAGAAATTATATAACAGAAAGGGCTCTGTGGGCCAAAAAAGGTTGGGAACCGCTACCATAGCCTAATAGCCCAGAAAACTGGTTTAAACCATCAAAAACTGTCACAAACCTAAATCAATGCCTTTTGATAATGTTTTGAACACAATAGGTATACAACATGATGAAAAACTTACTTTTTTGCATATTACAATGTTTTATTTTTAAAAATTAATTTATTACAATTAAAACAAAATATTAAGTATAATTTCCAATTTTGAATTCTTCAACATAAGAGACTAGGACATATAAAATATAATTCTATGGTTTATTTATCTAAGCTAATCATTACCTGTGTTCAATTTGCGAAGTGGAATAGAGCTGCTTATTGAAAATATGTATGATAGGGCATCAGGGTTAGGTTTTTGACACCAGAAACTAACTCGGTATTAAAACTATCAAAATCTTACTGTCGATGATGTCAAATAGTTTTTGTTAACTTGATAGATATCTTAAATAACAAAACACTTTTATTTAGATTAAAGCAGGGCTCCCACTCAAAAAATGAGAAAAAGTAGGATGGGGGAGGGTAACCTCCCTAGACAACATGATCATAGCATAATGGAAAAAAAATCATTAAAAATTTTTTAATTTAAAAAAAATAATTTAATTTAAATTATTTAAAAAAAAAATTTCAATTTTGTGTGTGTAAATTAACTTTTTTTTTTAAAGAATTATTTAAGCTTCCTATAAGATTGACTCAAGCCAAAGCAAAATGACAAATGGCTTGGTTAAAAAGCAATTTTCGGCCAAAACAGTGCACTAGCAACCACAGATAATTCTTTGCTGTCTCTCCTCATATATATTACATTCTTTTTGGAGTCTTCCGAAGTGCAGAGCTTGTCAACTCTCTTCAACAATGCACAGCAAATTTTGAACACATACTTTTTTTCAAGAATGACACTCCTTCGAGACCATTTTCAAAACCAGATAGTTTTACTGCATTCTGTATTATTTTTTAAAGGAATTTGTTCACATTTTACTGTTCAACATGCCAGTGTAATCATTTTTGACAAATGAAGCACTTCTATTTCTAGCTCTTTGCTGAGCATTGTAAATATTGTTTATGCCTCTTCATGCCTTAAAAATACAGAAGACAACTGGGAGAAGACTATTGGGAGCATCAGAATCACGAAACCTAGAATAGGCCTATGTATCCAACTGCTTTGAAATGCAAACTGTTGTTTCACCTATTTGCAGTATAATTTTGAATGGTGAATGTTAGTTAATGTCCAAGACAATGAAGTAATAAATACAAAATTATTTTTCCATCCAGACAGAAGTTTTTAATGACTACTATACTTGTTGAACCCTCAAACTAAGGCAAATGAAAAATTAATCAACCAAATGGTCCCCTCTCTATAAATAACCTTAAAAATGATAAAAATTTCTGCTTTGGCAGAATCATTAATTGCATTCTCCAACATTTGTAATACTTGGCAATATATCAATGATTTCCTGCTCAATTCAAATCATTTACACAAATTTTGTTGATAGGATTTAGTAGCAAAAGTAGGACAAAAACTAGAAAGTAGGACAAAACTGAAAAAGTAGGACATTTTACCAAAAAGTAGGAAAAGTAGGACGAGTGGGAACCCTGTTAAAGGGTTTTATATTGAGAATGATAATTACTGAGGAAAAATATCTATTTTGATATTTTAAATTTTCTGATCTGCCCAAAATTGTATTCCATATAAAAATTCTCATGCAGCATATGTGTGTGTGTACTAATTAAACTCATTTATTTTCACCTAAAAATTTCTTAGATCAGGGTGTATAAATTCACAGAGCTTTAAAGAGCACTTTCAACCAAAGCAGAGCTGAGAAAACTTGATACCCAAAGTATAAAAAAATATTAGTAAATGTACCATATCATAGTGCAAAAGTAAGAATAACTAAGTTTGACATACAAGCTAGCAATGCCAAATTAAATGACATTTTAGTCCTACAATTTAATATTTTGATCGCTAGATATATTTCAATGTTATGCACAGTAAGAATATCGTCTTAAGTATCAGTGGTTATCTAGATAATTTAATAACAGCAGAAATCAACATTACATACATGATGTAAGAAACTTTTTTTAAAACTTATCTGTTGTAAAAAGAGGACAGCAGATGGTTTATATCAATACAAACATATATAAGCAGTTGAAGAAATTTTGGAAGGTCAAGAATCATCTTGAATCAAAGAATGCCAAATCGTTCCACAGTTTTCCCTTCAATGTTCATGTTATGCTTTATTCAAATTTTATAAGAAAAAAAAAACCATATATATTGTCCAAAATAATTCTGTCGAGAGTAAAAAATTATTTTAGAATAATATTAAATATTTATTCTTTGTATAACATAGTCACTTTAAACATTACATGCAATTAACGTGTGCATTTCCAATGGGAATTTTTATATCGAAAAGCAATATTTGAGGTTTTTGACAGGGGTTTTTGCTGTGATAGTTCAAACTGTGGTTTAAACCATCAAAAACTGCCTTGTGTCAAAAACCTGCCAACCCTGCCTGAAGCTGCTTGCAACTCACTAAATTTTTTAAAATTTATATGTATGTGTATTTGGTTGGTGTCACATTAGAATATAATGCAAGCTTACCTTCTGAACCAAGAATTAATTGATGAATATCTGGACCAGACGACATTCTAGGTACCTACAACATAAATGTGACAGTTCCAGTTCAAGAAGCAAACGTAAATAAAACGAAAACAAAATACAACTGATTAACACCAGCACTACTTGATTTGCTTCATCTCACGGAGAATTACCAAATATGTAGCAAAACTGCTATTGGCTTATTCCGTAGGAACTCAACCAAGGAGGGTTGCACGATCAACTCAGCTTTTCTTCAAATTTGGTACATGGACAGGTGCTGTCAAGGTATGAAAATATTCGAATTTTTAATGACCTGCTCCATGTATTTGTGGAGCATACATGAATTAAATTATGTGAAACCACTAATAAACCCAAAAAATGGTTTCACTAATTTTTTTTGTACAGTGGCTGTATTGATGCAATATAAGTATCTATGAAAACAGTATTTTTTGTGTGCACTCAGAATAAAAATAATGTAATACTGTAACCTCTGAAAAGAAAATAGGAAAATCATATTGCGACTTGAACTTGAGATCCAAATTCGGAACTTCCTGATTTTTTTTAAAGTCAAAGTCTGCCATCATTCTGAACAAAAACACTTGAAGAACCAGAGTTTCAATTTTTTTGTTTCAACGCTATTATTTGTTGAAACTTTCTGGAATATAAATTTATTTGTTTTGCCTTTCTTTTTTGGAAATATTTTAGCTTAAAAACTGCTCTTTGAACAGAAAATCAAATGTTAACAGCAAGTTTTCTCAAGAGGCAAGCAGATAGAGCTTTTGAATTCAGTGGATTTAGAAGAGTGATATGTCATCTACTCAATAAAAAATAGTTTGCCTTTGGCTATTGATTGCATAATATATATAATATGATTATAGCTTTCACACATACTCAAAAAGTTCAATTTCAGCCATTTTTCTCAAAGAGAAAAGTGCTGATACAGCTTTCTTATTTAGTGGATTTAGTAAAGTGATACGTCAGCTACTCATTAAAAAAAAGAGTTTGCCTTTGTCTGTAGATTGAATAAAATTTAATATTTTGATCATAACTTTCTAGCATATTAAAAAATCCATTATTTCCACAACCATTCTTTTCAAAGAGCTCAAGCTAATTAGAGCTTTCCATTTCAATGGATTTTAATACTAATCATCAGATACTAACTAAAAATAAGTTTATCTTTCACTATTGATTGCATAACATATTTATTTCGATTATGACTTTCAAGCATATTCAGAAAATCAGATTTCTCAGCCATTTTTCTCAAACAAGGCAATAAATGAATAAAACTTTCCATTTCTGTGAATTTTAACGAAGTATATGACAACTACTCATTAAAGGGTCTTAACTTTGGGTGTCAAATACATAAATAAACAATTAAGTCATTTATTTTATGTAACATCCTTTTACTGCCAATTTTTTTCTTTCCATTTCTCTATCCACTTGCCCTCTTTGAGAAAAATGGCTGTTAAAATCAAATTTTTTGAGAATGCGTGAAAGCCATAATCATATAATATTTATTATGCAATCAATAATAATTTTCTAATCAGTAGCTGACATATCCGCTTGCCCTCTTTTGAAATACGGCTGCCGAAATGGCCAAAATTTGATTTTCTGTTCAAAGAGCAGTTTTTAAGCTAAAATATTTACAAAAAATTGAAAGGCAAAACAAATAAATTTATATACAGTGGAACTTCGGTTAACAAGCTTAATTTGTTCCACCAACGCGCTCGTTAACTGAAACAACCGTTTACGACGACTGATGTACTGCACTCATCATCTGTGAACGTATTAATTTTATGTGACTTTATAATGGAACTCTATCTATGACACTTGCTTTTGCCCCTTTTTTGGTTTTCTCGGAAATGGAAAATCGCACTATCATTGGACTGATTTATTGTTCACACTGCTACAACCTTATTTGGGATGGATCTCTAAGCTCTAAGATCATAAGCTCTTGCTGTTCCACGTAATGGCGATCCATCAGATCATCTGTGGATATGACCTTGTTTTTGGATGTTCGGCTCATTTCCCCAAAGATGCAATCTCTCAGAAATGGTGGCCCTTGTTCATGAGCTAGCGCTTCAAAGTCGTGCCAGAGTGGCATGGTGGTAAGATGCTCGTCTACCATCGTTAAGGTTGTTGTCAGGGTCCTGGGTTCGAACCCAAAGGAGGATATAGATAAGACATTTTCCCTAACAAACTCGAGGTGACAACCAATAGACAGCGTCTTCATTTCCAACCCATCTCACTAATGGCAGTAAATTGCAACAGCGATATGGCCAGAGTTGGTGTTTGGTGAAGTAGTAGCTCAGTCCAAAGATTTTCTCCAAGCAGAATCTAAAAAAACTTCAAGCGCACATACGTGGGGTTACAATGCTACATCTACTTTCATATCGTAAACAGTCACGTTTGTAAGGGTGTTAATTTTTCGAGTTAGTCATGCTGACCAAAGACTGTAGGGGAGAATATTACCCACAATTTTACAGCACTTGTGTGGAAAACCATCGGGCATGGTAGCCCAGGTCAATAAGATACTCGCCTAAAGTACCAAAAAATGTTCAGATATGTCGCGAGTTCGATACCTGATTCGTCCTTGTCAGAAACTGTCCTGACACTAGGATACAACCAGTGGTGTCGGAGCCAGGGGTGCTCGAGCATCCAATGAAGTTTGTAGAACAGGTCCGAGCACCCACAGAATTGATTCAAAAATCGAAATTTCCTACATGAATCTCAAGACGGCACCCACAGGTTCGACACACTTCCGACGCCCCTGGATACAACAGAAACGACAACAAGACCATAGAAAAAGATTGCTATCGTAGGGAGTCCCATATCGACAGGTTAGCGCACCAACCCGGAGTTGAGTATAAAAAGGCTGCCGTTCAGAATCGGCAATAAATTTTAGGCCCTGGTCTAATTTGTCCTCATGATTAGAAAATGACAGTGGTACGACATATATGATCATAACACCATCAGCTCAGTTGTGATAACGTGGAAACAAATAAACAAAGCTCAAAATTTTTGCTCGTAATGCAAATTTTGTTCAGAATGATGGCTGACTTTCGAAAAGATTGGGAAATTCTGAATTTGGATCTCAAGTTCAAGTCACTATATGATTTTCCTATTTTCTTTTCAGATATGTTACATAATTTTTATTCAAAATGAACAAAAACTACTGTTTTCATAGATACCTAACGCTCCTATATTGCATCATTACAGCCGCTGTGCAAAAAAGAAAAAAAAAGAGTGAAACCATTTTTTCGGGGTTTTCAATGGTTTCACAAGAATTTAAATTCATGTAGCTCCACAAATACACGGAGCAGGTCATTGAAAATTTGAGTATTTTCATACCTTGGCAGTACTTGCGAGTGTCCCAAATTTGAAGAAAATCAGAGTCGTCTTGCAACTGACTTTCAATTTTTTGGTTGATTTGTTATGGAATGTGCCTATTGTAAAAATATACACTACTGCTGCTAGCAGCACTACCTATACTTGTTTTTCTCTGTGCACAATAAGGTAATATAATGGACACTACTTTTTACAAACCTGTAGGGACTTGATAATAAATTTGTAAAATTGAAAGTTTGTGAATGGGACAGATGATGAAAACAATGCAGGAAATGAAAAATAAATTAGCCATACACCTTTATTGATAATTAGCCATAATACCCAGTGCTGCAAGGGTTTTCTTCAATGAGGCTTTTTGAGTCACGTGGTATCTCCTTCTTTCTTTCAGGGACATACAAACCGTGTCTAAATTGACCAATATTGCGACTTCCTGCGCGACTAATGAAAGAAACAAATCTAGATTTCCTGAAACGTAGAAATGAATTTTTTCTTCTTTTCTAAGGGCACTAGCTATTTCAACTCCCCCATCAAACTTCAATTTATCCATCTGCTTGTTTCTGTTTCAAAAAATGTTTAATTAAAGCTGTGGAATTTCTTTGATGTACTTTACGGGCCCACAATTAATTTTAAAATATCCTAAACTCAGGGGTGGGAAGTGACTAAGTCCATTTCGGAGCAGCTTTGGAGCAGCAAAATTCAGGATTCGGAGCAGTTTTGGAGCAGCAAATTCTGGATTTGGAGCAATTTTAGAGCAGCAAATTCTGGATTTGGAGCAATTTCGGAGCAGCAAAATGTGGGATTCGGAGCAGATATTTATAAATTGGAGCAGTGAAATTAACAAGAATATTTTCGTTAACAACCCTTTTCAAAATAAAACTGCACTGTCTTTTGCTATGAAACATCTCTTCATCAGCTTGATTTTTGTTTTTGGTGTTTTAGGCTTTTGACACCTTGTTTGAAAGAGCGGCTGTCATAAAATTTTTTGCACCCATCTATTTAGGATGATTTTTGCTTACTGAGGGCACTATTTGCTGCCTTGAACAGCAGCACTTCAAATGAGCTAAAAAAAAGTTTATAAGTTTTTAATTTTTTTATACTTGGAAAGAAATTGTTGCAAAATGGGAGAAAATTTCGGAAGTATCAACTCGATGTTTGGCGATTCAGCACTCATTATCTGGCGAGATTGGCGATCTGACACTCGTTATTTGGCGATTTAACGCTCGTTATTCCGCACCATTGGCGATTTAACCCTCGTTATTCGGCAACATTGTCGATTTAGCGCTCGTTATTCGGCAACATTGGCGATTTAACACTCGTTATTCGCCAAAGTTTCTAAACTAACATTCGTAATTCGGCGGACATGCGCTTTTTACTCCCGGAATGACAATTTTTTTCACGAAACATCGGGATTTAACACAATGACAATCGACTACAGTAATTTCTGCTGCTTCCAGTGACGACTTTTTTTTTTTAACTGAAACGCTCGAATTTGCACTTTAAAGCTGAAAGGCACTGCAAACCATCTTCCACAATCACGGACAATATCGGGATTTCGCAATGGAAAGCCCGATCAGGGGCCGATAGTTTAAGTATAGTGGAATAAAACACGCTCTTTTCGTAAAGAAACGTTTCGTGGCTAGCAGGAACAAAAAAACTTTTGGCGTCCTTTCCGAAATTCCGGGCATACTGAAGCGAAATTCGCTATTTGGCGCAGAAAAATGTGAAAATACGCTATTGGAGCAGGATGGCGCAAGATATTAGTTTTGGCGCAGTGCGGCGCAGAGTTCCCACCTCTGTAAACTATATGAATTTATCCAAGGATGACCTCACTCTCCGCTACAAAGGCTTTTAACAGCTGGCTGATGCAAAAATATATTTTTGGAAAGAGAAAATTCAACTGCCCCTGCGGGGAATCGAACATACATCCTTTCACTTTCCAAGATTTTCCGATCACATTACTGGGAAAGTGATCAAAAAATCTTGCAGTTTAGGATGTAAGCAGAATCAACTTTTGGAGGGGCACAAGGATCTCATTCTTCAGAGATAGTATAAAAAAAAAATTATTTTATTCCATTATTTTAATTCTCCACAAAAATATTTTTATTTTCTGATCTCCGAGATGGGGGGGGGGGGGGATTTTTGCTTTTAGTGAAAAACTATGTTGATTTTCAAATTTTGAGTTGGCTATTTCTTTGAAAAAAACTTCTGGTTGCCACGGTGTGTGTGATCACACAGATGCGTACATTGACCTTCAAATGCACGCATCACCGGTTTGGAGAATAGACACAGGGCCGCAACTGGGAGGGGCAGGTGGGCCTAGTGTCCTGGGCTCTGGACTAGAGGAAAGCACTAAATTCACCCTTTATAACTGCTTCTTCTACATTACATGGGTGTACCAAAATGTGTACTTGCCCCATTTGAGAAAGTATCTAGTCGCTAGATAGATGGCACCACCTACTGAACACACATAAGCACACTGTTTCTCCAACACAAATCTGACATAGCTCCTATATTCAGGTGTTAAAATATGTGGCAATTAAATGGCCACAGATCAGAATGGTGGACCATCAGGGAAGGAAAATAAAATCATTTTACCAGGATAACCAAAGTATGAATATGAAATGAAAAGATAAGTGTCTGAGAGAGAAAATCTGATTTGATTTAAATTTGATCAGAAAATATTGAAAATGCCACGATATTTTTAAGAAAATGTCAAATCAATCAGAAGGGAATTTATACATTGATTATTGTGTATATATATAAATGTGTGCCTTCAACTGTTAATTAAAGTGGATTCTGCTTATAACGTTTTTCGGAAACCATCATAAAAATCGTTATAAATAGGAAAACACTTCACAGGAAAGGAACAGGAAATCTCAATGAGAATTACCTATTGTTAGGGCCATGAAAATAAGCTGTACCAAGTGGAAAAACATTCTAAATGGGAGAAACGTTATAAGCGGGTTCAACTGTATATTTGTTTCCGATTTATTACATGTGCGGAATTCCATACATTAAATTGTCAGTGCTAATAAGCTTCTTTGCAAGTTTTTCCTACTAGAAGACAATGAAAGTAAATAAACCTAGAACATGTTAGGATAGAACATGGTTTTAGAAATGAATTTTATACTTGATTCACAGATACCTTCTT
This sequence comes from Pholcus phalangioides, assembly GCF_987345545.1. Taxonomy (NCBI): domain Eukaryota; kingdom Metazoa; phylum Arthropoda; class Arachnida; order Araneae; family Pholcidae; genus Pholcus; species Pholcus phalangioides. Next base: position 10,427,005 of record NW_028301613.1, read on the forward strand.
CTCTTACCCGGAACATGACCCACCGCCCAGTCTCAACCGAGAAATATAAGCAGGTGATCAAAGACCCATAGCATACTGGAAGAAAATTCATAGAGATGCCAGTGAATTATGGTGGGGGGGGGGGGGACGCATATTTTTTTTCAAGATAAATTTTTTTTTGAGGGGGACCCACTTTCACTCATAAAGGACCCAGATTTTTCAAATAACCTGGATCCCAGGACCCAGGTAAATTAGAGTCCAGTGGCATCTCTGAAGACAACGGAAGTTATTGGCTTGTTTTGGACGACTTGAAAGAGATGATGAGGTCTTTCTCAGGAAAAGACACATATGGTGTAAATGCTTCCATCTGGGACGTGGAGGAGAATTTTTTGCTTTTTCCTTCCCTAAACAAACAACAAGAAGTCATCCTCGTAAAACAAAACCTTGTAGGCCCCGCGAAAATGTTTGTACAGTCTCAAAGAGGGCTAACCACATGGAAAGTATTAAAGGGAGTAGTACTACTTCAGGAATTTAGCATGAAGATAAACAGTGCTGAATTGCATAGATGACTTCAGAAACAAAAAATGCGTCCGTCAGAAACACTTTTCCAATATTTTATAGCTATTCGAGAATTAGCTAACCATGGCAATGGTATTATCGATGATGCATCAATTATAGAGTATTGTATAAATGGTATTCCTGATTCATCGGCAAATAAATTTCTACTCTATGGGTAACAGACAATTGCAGAATTCAAAACAAAATTAATGATGTATGAAAAAGTCATACAAGCCGTAGCCGATCCTCGACTGTATTTAATCGTTCAACTAATGATGCTAAAAATCCCTGTGACGTAAAGAATTGGTTCTTATTGGAAGCGTGACCCGAAATTAAACAGTCAAAAGCCAAAACAGAGTTTCGAAAACTTTCATACACTTAGGCAATCAAAGCAGATCCCGTGTTTTAATTGCAATGGAAATAGTCATATTGCTAGACTACATCCAGAGAAACATTGAGGACCAAAGTGTATTTCCTGTTCCGAATTTGGTCATAAATATGATGCATGTCCACAAACCATCTAAAAATCCTTGCATGATACTGACGTAAATAATATCTACCAAGCTATTCCGCTAAAAAGATGTTTGAATCATGGGTGCTAAAATAAAATGTCTAGTTAATACAGGAAGCCAAATGGCTCTCATGAAAGAGAATGCATGGATCCAGGGATCACTAACGATAACAACGAATATTAATGTTCTAACTGGAATTGGTTATTCAAAAATTCGTGTCATTGGTTCATTTTTAACAACCCTTTCCATAGACGATCAGAACCTTACTGCTCAGATACACATTGTGCTGAATACCTCCATAATATTTGATATTATCCTAGGATGTCGTGCCATAAACCAAGCCGAACTCACTATTACACTCAATGGTGTGCTATTTTCCAACCTTCAGAAGCAGACGTCTGACAATGCACATAAATCACTCATTTTTGCGATACTTGAAGAAAAGTCTAAAATTGACATTTCGCCCTTCGTCTCGAAAGAAACCCACACTGACAGTAACCAATTATTTCCATCTGATGTGCCTACTACAACCGAAACTACGAATGCTGAACTTTGCATCACGGTCAGAGACGATAAACAGACGTCTCATCCTCCCAGACAACTGCCTTTCATCGAACGCGACATTGATGAGGAACAATTCTTTGATCCGCTTAGGGATGATATTGATGATGAAAAAGAGATGAGTTCTATGCGCAATAAGCTGGCTGCACATATGATCAACACAGATGACAAGAAGGTGGTGAACCATTTAACAGCGTCCGACGTCATGCAAGCTGAACCTGATAAGAACACTGATGATGAAGGTTGTTGCTGTTTTTTTTCTCGAATTGGACAGATGTAAAAGAAAGTACTATAGTGTTTGTGTTGGTGTTACTTCTGCTATTATCTCTAGAATATTTCTCATATATAAGTGTTGCAGCATACCTCTTCATTGCAGTTTTGACCGTCACTATACCTTTTCGGAAATCCAACAAAGTTATTCAAGCTGTTCGGAAACCTAATAGAAAGAATGCCAAACCAAGTAGTTTGCATCCCCATCAAAAAGATGATACTTCTTTGAACACCTACCATATCAATCACCTTGGACACCTGTCGACGTCCAACAAAAACTTCAAACATATGTTAAAGGTTAGAAATATATATATAACTATTGTAGGAGACCTCCACTCAAATACAAACTGAACGAGGTGGTTACAATAATATGTGTGAATATTTGACTTTTTTATCTTATTATATATACTTTTTTTTCTGCTTTCTTTTCCTTTTAATGCGATTGATTTGTTTTATTCATAATCCTATTGATTTCGTATTTCCATGAATGATAGATGATTATTATGATTATAAGCGTATTATTTCATGATTAAGCGTATTATCATTTTTCTCTAGGCGTGTTATTTTGAAATTTAGGTAATATATCTTTTTCATGTGTGTGTTTATGCATATATATTTTCTAATTTTAGCGTGTTTTCTATTTTTCGATCATTTTTCTCATGATGCGTTTTTTCTCGCAGATTTTATTTTTACGAGTCAGTATTTTTTATCTTTTTTTTGTTTTAAGATGTGCTTAGTGATTATTATTTCTAAGATGCCTTTTATTATAATTATTATTGCCGTTTAGCCATATTATGCCAAATGTTTTTTATATTTTTTGTCTATTTTTTCTCCTTGGAAGTTCTTTTGTCTATTTGCTTATATATATATATATATCTATATATATATATTATATGTATGAGTATTCCAGACGCGAAGGCACATGCTATAGATCAGAATGGCCCATATAGGAAGGAAGACGTCCATCTCTCTCTGTAAGATAAGAGCGCCCCCTGAAGATGTGTACGGAGCTGAGAGACGCAGGTGTCGACCTATACATGAGTGAGACCAGACGTGGCCTCCCACACTGATACTTTTGTTTTATTATTTAGCTTCGTATTTTAATTAAGATCAATAGAATAAACTATCTTAGTATATCATTAAATGTGTTCAAGTGATCATTCCCCACATAATCATTGAGTTTTCACACGTTTTAAAAGGTATTTTCCTATACGATCACTGCCCCCCCCCCCCCTTAACAAGAAGGCTTAACTTTGCAACCATCACCCTCACTACAAAATTAGATGACTAGAACATTGGCAAGAGGCAGAATGATATCTTTGAAGAAGAAAAGTCATCATTACAGCAACAAGACTTCAGCATATCAACCACCAACTCAAAAATATTGTAGCGACAAGTGTTGGAATAGACTGAAAGGACAAATATCTGAAAAACCCCAAAGGAGTATTACATCTCTGTGGATTGAAATATTTTGCTTGAGATTGACTCGAGGATATAAGGCTACCACAAAAGACACTGAATTGACGACAGAAATTCAATCAGAATTATTTAATTTGAGTGGGCCAAATCTGGGTGTGGAGTGACAGTGATTCATTCCAACTATATACCAAAATCAATAATTAAAGAACAGGGAAACAAGTGCATTTGGAGAAAGAATTGAAGTGTCACTTGTGAATATTAGTGCTTCATTAAAAGTATGAAATAATGAAAATTTTTGTAAACCTGTAAAAATGTAGTAACAGATTAAATTCGAGAATATGGCATTATTCCACCAAATGTATATGGATTCCATTGTGAGGCCTCCAACACCGAAGACACAGGATTATCCTTCCCCACTGAAAGGGAAAAGCATAAGTCTCTTGTGAGGGAGCAAAATGAGGAGAGCATGCGCGCGAGTATTGAAGGTGTCATCTCTGCCTGAGGACAAATAAAATAGGCAAACAGAGCTGGTGAATAACATGACAGAAGTGCGGCTTCCAAATTCCACATCTCGGCATGTGTTCCTTACATTCAAGTATTTCATGAGCTTCTGTACATAGCCCCTGGTGAGCTAGGACTGCTTCACAAATGTGATATTTACCAGTCCAAAGAAGCTGGCATGCTATTCAGCAAAGGTATGGCATTGGCTACAAAGAGCACTGATACAAAATCCTCAAGGTGATGATGGCCGGGGCATCCAAGAAGTTTGATGCTGGACCATTGCTGAGGTGCTTCGACCCGCACTGTTCAATTTCCGACGACTGAGTGGGATCGTTGTCTCCAGTGTACATTCTTATTCTGATTTTTGCTAATAAATCCCTGTTTAACTTTGTCTTCATGAAGAAACATTGACTGTCAGTACAGGTTGATTTTCAGATTAATTACAAATGTAACAAAAAATAAGATTAACTTAAAAAAAAATTATGTTTATATGCAGACGTAAAGCTCATCGGTAGTGATAAATGTTCAACTTTGCCATGGGGGTACCCCCCACGACAACATAATCATAGTACAACAAAAACAACCACTCAAAATTTAAATTTCCTTCAATTTTAATTCAAAAACTTAAGATTATAAGATTTCCAAAAGGAATAACTTCTGAAAACCGGTGAGTGCCCTTTTTTTCTATCACAGTGGTTCTGATATGAAGGAAACACTTAGGTCCGGGCTTAGGAATTTTGCTTCCAGTTGCTGGAAAATATTGCCCCCCCCCCCCTAAACATTTTTATGGCGTCGCTCCCCAACTTTTCGAGTTACGAACATAAGTCTTATAGGGAAAAAGTTGTTTAAAAAAATTCGATTGGACTTATTTTTTTTTATTATTTCAGGAACGTGTTGATAGTTGAGATTGTAATCAATAGAGCCCAGAAGTTTAGGCACTAAAAAAAGGCATTTATTATTTATGGAAAGAAGGGAAAATAACTAAAAACTTGGGTATTAAGGGTCCAAAAACTAGCTTAGAAATTGGTTGTACTCAATCCGTCTATTGTTTTAATTATAGTTTATAATAACTGGCATTAAAATCCCAGAGAAATTAATTGCAAGCCGAACAGGGCCGTAACTGGGGGGCAGGAGAGGCAACTGCCTCAGGTGGAAAAATTTAGGGGTGGCAATTTTAGGTGGAACAAAAAACACTTATAAAATTAAATTTTAAAGTTGTGGCAGTGGCAAAAATCCTAGTTATGGACTTGTATAATAAAGTATTTGATGTCCCTCAGATCAAGTCAAATTCAGAGCCACCATTAACAGATGCGGAGACAGAAGAGAAATGATTTGTGAGGCTTCTTCAAGTTGCGAATAATTCTTGTTTGTTTGTTGTATTATTTGGAATAATTACTATCATTTCTGCAGTAGAAACGTAGGTACCTTGTTCTATTGTTGTAAAAAAATTTCATTTTTATATTCTAACATATGTGGGACTCCTCCAAGCACAGGGGCCCCTGTGTGACACATCTATCGCACACCTCTGAGGGCGACTCTGGTCAATTTAATAGAATACCAAAAAATATGTAAAATAAATAGGCATGGTTGTTTGCAGTGCATGTATGCTGCAAAAACAAAATCAAAACAACATGGGCCCAACAGCTGTCTTCTCCTACTTCGCCTTGGGCGAGTCATGACGGCAAGTGATGATCTCTCGGAACGATCATCTGCAGCTATACATACACAATGCAATCCAATGCCTGAGCAGAACATATAATGAGAAGCATGCGGAGAAGCAAAAATTTCTGATTTTCCTCTGCTTTTGTAGCATATGGCTGCGTTCATTTGAAACACCACGTCTAACACCAATTGAATCCACAGGGGTGGGGCTAACAGGACTCCAGCTGGGAACCTGGAACGATTCTTACCACTTTTTTTGTTTTTCATGCAATAAATTCACTACTTTGGAGCCTGTGAAACATCTGGCAAGAAGGCCAGCCAAATATCCCAGCCTGGGGATGCTGCTGCAGGATGTGGGGCCATATGCTAATGACATCCTGTCAAAGTAAAGTTAACACATGCAACACCTAGTTCCCTATCTCTAAGATCACTTTGGCTGCAGTTATAGTGGAACGAATAGGTAAAGCAGTACGGGAGTTGCGACTAGGTAGAAAAAATGAATACGGCAGCAGGAAGAGACGTGTGGGCATAGTAGAATAAAATATAGAAAATGGCCAGAGGGGGTTACGAAATGTAACGGTGTGATGACGATGACCCCTACCAAGAATAGGGATGGAAAAAAAGAACGGACCAATCAGCAGATAGCGAAAATCAAATCAAGGTGAAAATAAACATGTTTGTTCGATTCCCGCACCTTGTTGAGCAGCCTCTTTCTATTCTTTGTCTCGCTCCTTGAGTATGTGTGGTGTAGAACAAACAATACAATTGTTTTCGTCGCTAGTTGCTATTACGCCACTCCAGTACCTCGTGGTCACCTCACTATGTGTTCCTCGATCGCGTTTAAATGGAACTGAATAAAACGGGAGTGTTTCAGGGTACTTTCCGATGAAAATTAATACCAAGAGTTGGAAAATTATAAAAAAAAAATTCTTTTGTTAGTGCTCAAAATGTTCAAGCTTTGCAATTATGGCTTCTGATATGCACCAATAAACTTAAAACTATGGTAAAATAGGCATTTATGGGGAAAAAAAATCCAAAAAGGCATTTTCATAGGAAACCTTGACAATAGGCAAAAAACACATTTAACAGGGTTCATACAAAATTTTCAAAATGAAAAGTAAGGAGTTTCTAAGGACTTTTTAAGGAGTTTCAAGCAGTTTTTAAGGAGTCATGGCAAACTTCATAACTTACAAGTTTTACAGCAAAAAAAGGGGAGGGGCACATATGCAAATTTATTTTTAATTTGCAAACAAACTTTCCCTCTTCTCAAAAATATAGATGTAGAAGTTTTGATTTGTATCATAGAATTCTATCAGCATCATAAGAATTCATAAAATAATCAATCCACATACATGCTTTCTGTCGTCACCAAAGTGTTCAAAAACCTTCAAGTATTAGTCAAAAATATAACTCATAAGAGCATCACATAAATTATAAAAATTTAAAAGTGATATTCATTCCCCCTCCAATTATTCAAAATAAAAACCACAGCTGACAAAGATTTTTCTTACAAAATTATTTATATTTGCAGCAACTCTAGGCACACACACTTCCAGCACAACTTTCTAGATAGTAAATTGCCCATAGATGGTAATAGACCTGAGTTGTGCTTGGTTTGAAAGAAAGCCCCTCCCCCCGGAAATCACTCACTCAAAAAATCTGGGAATTTGCAGCGGGCCGCTCAATCGAAGTAAGAATTTGCCACGAGCCACTTAATTCTCATCTGTAAGTGTACCGGTGCCACTTGAGGCAGGCCACATTTAGGCCATGTGTTGAGCACATGTATGCTTTAAAGCATATAAGGGGCTGTTCAAGTATTACGTCAGCAAATTTTTAGCAATTTTTGACTCACCCCTCTTGTCAGAAAAAGTCAGCAAAACTCTCACCCTCCCCCTGTCAGCGCTCTGCCCCCTTCTTCCTATAGCTTATTGGCAAAATCTGAATTGGGGGCTTTCCCCCAGATGATCAAAAATTTATTTTTTTAATCCACAAAATATTTTTTAAAAGAATTGTAAAAATATTTTTTACAATTTCAAAACAAAATATCTTTTATTACAATCAATTTTTGTTAATTTCAATGCTATTTGAAGGCTAAGAACCCAAAATTACTTAAGAAATTCATTGCGACCCTACCTCTCTAAGCCCTTGGTAACCCTTGACCCGAGGTAAACATTCGGCCTGTGCGGACCAAATGTGGCCCTGGCGTTATGATGTGGCCTGTCCCTAAATCTATTTTTGTAACAATGAATAAGTGACACATTTACAGATCGCTTAAGTGACTCGTGGCACAATTCCAGATCGCTTAAGTGACTCGTGGCACAATTCCAGACCATTTAAGCGATCTGTGGCACATTAAGCGATCCCTTGAGTGACATGTGACAAAGCTTTAGAGCATTGGTTCTGCCACCAGTGTGGTTCTACATCACTCAAGTTATCCGCGGCACATTCCCAGATTACTTAAGTGATCTGCGACATAATCACGGATCACTCATATGACGCGCGGCACAGCTCCAGTGCATTTGGATCCGCTAAGTATTTGAAGATCACTAGAGTGGCTCTGTAGGGGACTCAATATGGAGAATGTTAGTTCAGGTGCCCATAAACTAGTGAAAAGTTTTACTCGTTTTTCACGCCCCAAGTAAGACACCAGTAAGAATATTTCATATTTTTTATAAAGGGTGGTTGATGACGTAAGAATCATCCAACCCTCCCCCCCCCCATGTCATCAAGTCAGCAAATCGAAAATCCCCCATCCATGCTGACGTAATACTTGAATGACCCCTAACATAAAGATACCCGAAAGTTATTTTCTGAAGGTTAAAAAAAAGTGGGTTCAGCTATAGCGGCTGATCGGCTCGTCCTCCCCCCGCCCTCCCTCCTGTAAAACCAGACGTGGCTCGGGCTGTCACCTTTAAAAGCCAGGTTTTACTAGCAGGTTTTCTATGGCGCGCGCAACGTGAATCACCCAGCGCGACACGCGGTGTATTCATCAATATGAAAAACAGTACGACTGTTTTCCTACAGAGCACAATACGGCTTTACGTCGGGAATGATTGGCAGACTGCTTCTGGAGGAGTTAAGCGTCGTGTGGCACGCGTTTCAGTGATCTTCCCTTCATTTTCGTGTTGTGTCTCTTCCCTTTAAACTGGAGCATGCAGCCGATAGAGTCGATGACGCCAGGGTCATATACTATGTAGCCGTCCTGAGCCGATGCGCCACGCTTGGAAAACGCAAATACGTAACGTCATTATGTAACTCATTTCTGCCGACACGAAATGATCCAGTTATGTTCACGCGGCCCAAAAAGCCTACTCCTAGGAAAATCTGGCTTCAGGGATGAACGCTCGTTACGGGATCCCAGAAGAGATGAACCCATTGTCTCTCATAGAATCTCTTGTGTGTGGATAGAGCCTGTTCCTCTTTCTTTTTTTTTGCCTTTTTATTTACGGCAACCAATCTGCAAAACATATTCGCTTTCCCCACTGGACTTCAGCTTTTAGCACTTTTAGGCACTGCGGCGAAAAGATACGATTGTCAGTGCAGGGTCCCTTACTCCAGTGCAGGGTTCGCGCTGCCGATCGACATTGCGCCAAATCGCGATAAAATATTTCATTTGGCGAATAAAGCAAAGATTGAGTTCGCCAAATCTTGAGTGTCCATTCGGCCTCTTGATAGTCAAATCGGCCATTTGATGCATGTGCGAAAATTTGGAAATGGAAATTTTTGTTGGCCCATCGCGAACAATGTTCAGTCACTTTCAGTACGATTCCAGAGGGGGGGGGGGGGTGACAGGGACGATGAACCTCATCTAGAAGCGTTAATAGTTGAGTGCAACTCCAAGAACCTGCATGCAAAAAACAACAACCTGTTGTTTGTGAACCCTTTACTCGATGATAATCCTTCCCTCAGCAGAGATGCCGCCAATGCGCTATTGTGCGTCAAATACCCGGAATTTCGGGAAAAGATGCATAAAAAAAAAATTTCACGTTTTCCGTGGAACGCGCACTTTCCGAGTTTTAAGAAAAAAGAAAATACGGAGATGGGGAAAAACCCATGAACCAATTTATTTTATTTTTCCTCCTCCTCATCGTCTATCATGATCGCGATGATGTGTCGTGACGTTAAAAACGAATGAGGCTGACGAAATATCAAGTTGCGTCCCGAAATGAGAGGGGCTATTATACCGAATTTTCCAATTTCTGAGGGTCTCCCTCCTGTTGGTTATATATCGGAAATTACGGTACGTTCGCGGCTACCCACCCACGTCAGAGACAGCGTATTTACCGCGTAAATTCACTTCATTTTCACGAGATTGCAAATGCGATTTTTTGAAGAATCGCCTGTTCGAATCATAATACAATTTTTCCGAGATCGTTGGAGGAAAAAACGGAATCTGTAAAAACTATCATAAATATCCAGTCATCAAGCCACTATGCGGTCGTGAGTTTCACTTCACGAAAATCCGAGTTTTGGACCCGCTAGGCTGCTAATGCGCAGTGATGGTAGATACGATTTTCTGTAGTTTTTCAACTTTCAGTTGGCTATCCTTTGAAAAAAAAATTCCGTTGCTACGACGCAGAAGCGGCTCTTGGGATACGTGACTCACACAGGGTGTCGCTCCGGGAGGGTAGCAAAATCTGAGATGAAAGTGCTCAAAAGTTTATTATTTTTTAGGAATTGCAATACAAATCTGACATAGCTCCCATATTAAGGCATGAAATTAGTGGAAATTAAATTTTGATAGACCACAGTTGTGGACTATCGGGGGGCAGAAAATCATTCCAACTAGGAATTGCTCAAAAAGGATTTACATGAATCAGAAGATGACCATAGAATAATTTGCTTTAAATTTATAATTGGAACTAAGGTTTTCTGAAATGAAAAATCAATCGGAGAAATTATAGACTCGTTTATTAGTAAATACCTTATATATAATGTGTTTAACTTAATTATATGTTTTAAATTTGTTACACATGCTAATTCCTCAGTGTCGATGGGTTTTTTTGCAGCTCTTTTTTGTACCAATAGAATATTTAGCAATGAATGTAAAAAAAACGAAACCTAGTTATACTTACTAAATTAATTTTTTTTGTTAGTAAGGGAAAGTGCCCAAATACCCCCCCCCCCCCCTCCAAGCAAAATTAATGATTCTGAAAATTTAGAGTCAAAAATAATTTGGGAACTGATTTAAGTAATTGAACTCCATACCTAATCATGCTGCAAGTGTGATTGTACAGAATGAATTTTTCCTAACCAAAAAAATAAAATAAAAACGACGCAAATTTTGGATTTTCATCAAAGGTATCCTAATTCCTTCCCCCTCCAGTTATTATGTACACATTTATTTTAGTTGCTTATATTTATTAGCTCTATTATGTATAATAATTAGTTATTATATACTAGGGGGGCCCTGCCCCCCTGCCGCCTTTGGCGGCCAACCCCCACCCCCCCCCTTCTCTCCCGGACATATCTTGTTTATTTCGTCCCACTTCATCAGCGTGCTATGGAAAAGGGGAAAGGGACGTGTGAAAGCACCAGCCTACTGAAGAAGCGAATTTTAATGAAAATAATAATAAAGCAACAAAAAACAAATGAGATTCATCAAGTATCCCCAGAAAACTTTCCCATGGGGGTCCCCAGATTCAATTCGCTGAATTTCAGTGGGGCCCCACACTGGATATATCTTGGGCTACCGATGTGTTGCAAATTTTACAATGTTAAACCACAAAAATCAATGAGATACATTCAGGGGCACCGAATTACAACCTGCCAACATTTCCATGAAGCCCTGACCTGCAAGCTTGTCGGACACCCCGCTGTGAGAATTTTTCATTTTTATCAATTTTACAACGAATAAAATCCAGGGCCCCACATCCAGTAGCGGGGACACAATACGCAGATTTTTAGTGGGGCCCCAGACTGGCTATATCTCGGGTTTCGGCTGTGGCAAATTCTACAACAGAAAAGAATGAGATTCATCCAGGGCCCCAAAATCAAACCTGTAAACATGGGCCCCCCCCACTTGGAAGCTTGTTGGTCATCCCCCGGTGCGAGTGCCATGAAAAATTTTCATTTGTATTCGTTTTACGAACGAATAAAATCCAGGGCCCCCAAACAATTACCCGGGACACCAATTCGCATACTTTTGGTGGGGCCCCAGACTGGCTTTATCTCGGGCTTCCGCTGTTGCAAATTCTACAACAGAAAAGAATGAGATTCATCCAGGGCCCCCAAAATGAAACCTGTAAACGTGGGCCCCGACTTGGAAGCTTGTCGGTCATCCCCCGGAGCGAGTGGCATGAAAAATTTTCATTTGTATTCGTTTTACCAACGAATAAAATCCAGGGCCCCCAAAATGAAACCTGTAAGCATAGGGCCCCCGACTTGGAAGCTTGTCGGTCATCCCCCGGAGCGAGTGCCATGAAAAATTTTCATTTGTATTCGTTTTACCAACAAATAAAATCCAGGGCCCCCAAAATGAAACCTGTAAACATGGGGCCCCCGACTTGGAAGCTTGTCGGTCATCCCCCGGAGCGAGTGCCATGAAAAATTTTCATTTGTATTCGTTTTACCAACGAATAAAATCCAGGACCCCCCCAACCAATTACCCGGGACACCAATTCGCATACTTTTGGTGGGGCCCCAGACTGGATATATCTTTTGCTTCCGCTATCGAAATTTTTCAACGTTAAAGCAGCAAGAAAACAATGAGATCCATCAAGGGCCCCTGGAAATGAAAACTTTTTACTTATACGTGAAATCTTCCCGGGTACCCCGACCCTGTGTTGGGAGCACTGCTGTTGTGTGTGTATATTATACATATATATATACCTCTCGGCATGGACCTCCCCCCCCCCCACAAAGGAAGGGCTGACAGGGGCCACAACGATTCTTATCACTTTTTGATTTTTCACACTATAAATTAATCACAGAGGGGGCCCCTGAAAAGCTGGTTTGGGGGCTCGAAATCTAAATTCCAGCCTAAGGGCTCTGCTGTAGGATGTAGGAGCCTCTTGGTACATGCACATAACATGGTCCCGATGGGTCAAATGGGTCCCGATATGTGAATATCGACCCAATATATGATATATGATATCATATCGATATATGAATATATGAATATGAATGTACGATATATGAATGTGAATATCGATATATGAATCGAACCCACTTCCGTAACAGATTTCCGTCACTCAAAAATTTCACCCACTTCCGTCACTCGGTTGCTTAGCAACATGCCCTTTTCGAGTTTGTTTGTGATTTTATATTATAGAATAGATATATAGAAGAGTTGATCTACTTTGCCCAACAATATTTAGAAGACACCAACGAATAAGGCAAATACACAAAAAATAATAAAAGTCCTAGGAGGAAAAATTTAACCACTAGTTTCGCTGACGGAGTTTCCCATTTGCGTTGAATACCAAATCTTCACGCTCGGTTGCTCAGCAGAAGAAGTACGTCTGTTCACTTCAAACGTCGTGGTCAGAATGAAGCTGTGAGCCTGCGTGAGATACTAATGCAGCGTCCTGATTGGACCTTTGCAGAATAGTGCTATCCGATTGGTCCATTTGAATTTTCTTGTAATTCCCGCTCAAAATGAATTTAAGCCATGGTGTTGCGATCGGGGGTGTAGATTTATTAACGTTCACTAGTATATTTTTGAAGGCCCGAATATATGTGCCTTCGTAGAAATCTAGATCAACTGTGGACTTGACTTTGTGAAAAACTCTCGCTTCTTGAAATTTGAATTTGTGGCTTTCCTGCCAACAGTGAGCGCAATGGTCAATTTTTCACATTCCTGATTCTTAATACAGCGAGCGTGTTCATTTAATCTTGCTTTTATGGGTCTCCTTGTCTGTCCTATATAACCAAGAGAGCAATCACCACATGGAATGTAATAAATGCCCCATTGTTTATTCTGCGGTATAGCATCTTTAGGGGGCATGAAACCAAAGTTTGTAGTGGGCACGTCTATGGTTGTTAGATTAAACTTTTTAAGAATCGGTTTGATCTTCAGTGAGAGTATTGGATCGTAAGGTATGACTACACTTTCTCTGAGTGGTCTCTGTTTTCTAGAGTGGTTCCTCGTGCCGGTTTCAAGTATTTTCTACTTAATTCGTCAACGATCTTGGTGTTGAACCCCCTGTCTATCGCAATTGCTCTGATGGTTTCAAGTTCATGGTCTAAAGTGTTCCGATCTGAACAGATGTTAATGCTCTCGCTACATAGGTGCGAAAAGATGAAAGTTTCTCATCAACCTCAGCAGCAAGTATTCCAGGGTGGGGGAAAAATAACCTTCAAAACCAGCCAGTGGATTTTAAGAAGTTTTTAAAGGCCCTTAAAAAGGAAATGAAAAGTAATGACTTTTTAAGGAGTTTTAAACACCATACAGGAATCCTGCAGCAATATATTAACTACACTCACTATAATTTGAATATACTTCACACTACAGGTACATAGAACTTTCTTTTTTTTCTCTTGAAATCAAATACAACTCCAGTATATTGCCATGGTCAATCTTTAAATGATGTTATAAGCAGGGGTGAGAAGTGACGAAGAGCAGTTTTGGAGCAGCAAAATAAAAGATTTGGAATAGTTTTGGAGCAGATATTCATAAATTGGAACAGCGGAATTAACTTATAAGAATATTTTTGTTACCTCCACCCCCTTTTCAAAATAAAACAACGGCAACAAAATCAATCATCAGCCTGCTTGTTTGAAAAGGGGGCTGTTATAAAATTTTTCACACCAGTCTATTTAAGATGACACACTTTTTGCTTACTGAGGGTATTATTTGCTTTCTGGAACAGCTGCAGTTTAAATCGACCAAGAATTTTCTATAAGTTTTCAATTTTTTTATATTCAGAAATACATTGTTGCAAAATGGGAGAGAATTTCGGAAGTTTCAAAATGATGTTTGCCGATTCAGTACTTGTTATTTCGCGAGATTGTAATTTTGACACTCATTATTTGGCAACATTGGCGATTTGACGCTCGGTATTAGGCAAAGTTGCTGAATTAGCATTCGTAATTCGGCAGACTCGCTCTTTTACTAGCGGAATGAAATATTTTTTCACGAACATCAGGATTTGACGCAACGACAATCGACTATAATAATTTCTGCTGCTTGCAGTGGCCACTGTTTTTCTTTTTTTAAAAACAGAAACTGACTTACATTTTCGCTTCAGAACTGAAAGATCATAGGTGATATATATATATATATATATATATATATATATATATATATATGTATGTATGTATCCTATAGTCAACTTACTTGACAATTTTTTTGTATTTCCCCTTTTGGAGTAACCATCTTTACATGAACAAGTATATCTTCAATATTTCCATAAATATTTTTTTTCATTCCAGATGCTCGTGTTGCAACCCACCCACCAAGGGAACTGAATTCATAAGAATCGGGTTCGTGACCAACACAAAAACCATGCTTTGACAGCTGAAAGAAATGACAAAATAAATTTGAAAATCATTCAAACTTCTAATAATTAATTAAAATAAAATTAACACATAATTAAGACACACATTAATAAACACATTTCTTAAATTTTAACAAAAACCAGCTTTTCATTATACCTAGACTTAAGGAATTTTGTATCTGAAAATCTTGGATATTATTATCATTATTAATCACATATAAAGATGTTTTCCCCTTGAACTTGCTTTTACTGGCCAGCTTAGGATATGAATTGATTTATTTTTATTTTTTCAGTTGTTTCCCCTTCTGAATTTTTGGTTTAGAGACATCAACCATAAAATTCATGAGAAAATTTTTTTCTATCTTTTCTGGACTTGCTTATATCATAAAATCTTTAAAATTGAAAAAAAAAAAAAAAAAACTGAATTTTATTCTTTCTTAAAAATATGTGATTTTTCATGATTGCCATTTTCTCCTTTAAAATACAGTGTGTTTCAAAAAAGAATCATCTGATTTAAAAAATCATAATTATTCAACTTTTAATCCGTTTTGATTCAATAATGTAGAAAGAGGGAAATCTAGAGTTTCACACAGTTTTGCCGACAGGTAGTGCTAATGCTCTTTCTTTGACCACCACTTCAGTGTTTGTCAAGATGGCTTCTCCCACAGTTAGAAATTGATTCGTATGACTTAATTTTCCAACAGGACGAGGCACCACCACACTGGAGTTTGGATGGTTGAGAATTTTTGAACAATCGCATATTCTTTAACGATGGATTGGCAGTACGGGACCTGACAATTTAGTTAAACATCACTGGCCTCTAAGATCGTGTGCGATTTGTTCTTGTAGTAGTGTATAAAAGACTATGTTTATGTGCCTCCCCTTCCAGCTACATTAGCCAAACTGAAGATAAGCTGTGGAAGCAGTTTTGTAGTATTACTTTACTTTTATTTTTACATCCTATGGAAAAAATTTATCATTTTTGATTGAACACATTTCGATTTTAAGTAAAGCTTATCAATTTTCTTATCAACAATTAGGAAAGAGTCCAAAGTTTTTTTGTCCACATTTTCCGTAGAAAAAAAAGTGTTCAGAATGTTTGCAGCTGCTTTCACTTCAGTGGCTGGATATAGGGGAGGGCAAAATTTAGGGGGGGGGGGACAGAAGTTTTTGGTGAGAACAAAGAACACTGTTACAGAATTATCAAATTTTAAAATTGTGGAGGCAGCAAAAATCTGTGTCTTTGCTCCATCCAGATTTTTTTATGAGCAGCGATGTGTAGCAGCACCAAAAGCTGGAAACTAGATTTCAATAAGGAAAATTACTTGCATATTGCTGGTTGATTAACTCCATGTTCAATTTGTTTGATTATTATTTAATCATGAATTGAAAATTCTTTCCTTTTCAGAATTCACTATTTTTACTGATTATGGGCGGAGATATTGGGGGGGGGGGGGCATTGCCCTCCATCGTCAAAGGTGGATACGACTGATCTAATGTATATATGTATTGTAGTTATTCTTACTTTTACACTATGATATGGTATATTTACTAGCATTTATAATGCAATGGTTTTCCAATTGAAGCTGTATTTAAATGTGCAAAAGAAATGCTTGGGTATCAAGTCCTGTCAGCTCTGCTTTGGTTGAAAATACTCTTTAAATCTGTGAATTTATACACCCTGAGCTCTAAGAAATTTTCAGGTGAAAATAAATGAGTTTAATGAGTTAACAGATTCTGCATGAGAATTTTTACATGGAATAAAATTTTTTGTAGATCAAAAAATTTAAAATTATCAAAATAGATTTTTTTCTCAGCAATTATAGTTCTGAATATAAATTAACCCTTTAATCTACATAAAAGTGTTTGATACATACTTGATACATAAAAGTGTTTTTTTTATTTAGCATATCTATCAGGTTAAAAAAACTGGCAACATTGACAATAAGTTTTTTACTGTTTTAATACTGATTAATAGTTTCTGAAGTCTAAAACGTAACTCTGTGATGCATCTATCATACATATTTTGAATAAGCAGCTCTGTTTCACTTAGCAAATTGAACAAAGGTAATATATAGTAGCTTAGATACCATAAAATAATATTTTATATGTTATAGACCAGTGATTCCCACCATGGGCGTTTATACCCCCTGGGGGGCGATGGAATGTTCCAGGGGAGGTGGTAAAAGCTACGGGTATAACATAAAATCCTATGGGTCGTTTTAGAAAATTAAGTTGAATTGGGGTTGACCAATTATTTATTTTAGGTATTTTTTATATTGTATGAAACAGAATGAAAAATGGATGATTTTTGTTTATACACGTATATGTTGAATTAACAATGCACCAAATGAAAAAAAAACGTCTTCAGTTACGTGCATTACGAGTGTGGGTGGATGTAATTTCTAAATTAATGCAAAACTTGACATTGTTTTTGCTTGACCAAAGCTTCAATGTTAGGTAAAATTTGTGTTGTTGCTATTCATAAAGTATCCTCCAAATGTCGATCAGTCAGACATGCTCTAGTTTATTTTGGCATCTGGCTTTATCAATGTGATTACCCCTGTCTTCTGACCAGTCATAGAGGGCGCACACCATTTGTAGTTATGGCAGATATGTTGCCCAAGTCCAACTAACATTTGGCAAATGTTTCTGCCAAACTTGAATAAAAGATGAACTTTATGTGGTATCCATCAGTGCAACGACACTAGTTAGCTCCTCAACAATTTTGAAGTTTTTGTCACTACCACGAATGAAAATAGCTGCTTGTGCAGTATCTGTTGCATCCGTTGATTCATCCATAGCTACAGAGTAAAACAAAAATTCCTCACATGTGGATTTAAAGGTCTTGAATACATCTGCTGACAGATCCTTCACACGTCTTGCTACTGTCACACCAGTGTCATGAACCAATGTTTGAAACAGCTTGAGCATGTGATGGGCAAAGCACATCAACTGCAGCCTGAAGACATTCTTTAACGAATTCTCCATCATGTTTTGTAATTTTTTCTGCTATTATATAACTAACATAAACACAATTTTCAGACCATTTCTTCCAAAGAATGACGACTGTTGACAGTTCAGCTTCGATTTCAGTTCGTTGACTTTTTCACTTCAAAAATGTCCCTCCAATCCAGAATAATTTGCACTATTCTTGGTATCGTGATGTCTCTCAATATTGTATTCTTTCATCATGGCTACATTCTCATTGCAAATGAGACAAACTGCTTTAGCTTTGTGTTCGATGAAAAAGTAAAAAGATACCACCTTTCTTGGAAAAATCTCACTTTTCCTTCAACTTTCCTTTCTTTTAATATCACGGTTCACCACCATGCACCCATTTAAAGACTAAAAGGCTTCTGAACAAAGGCTTCAAAGACCAAAAACACAAATGAACTAACTGTACCAATATTGTACAAATCCTTCTTCTAACCAATAAAGATGCATACATCCATCTGCTCCTTTTCCAACCATGCACTCGAGAAATACCATACCATGGAAACTCCGTTCATTTATGCTTTCTCCCACCCAAGGATAATGGGACGTACTCAAAGTTATCTATGGTAAAGAAATGTATGGTGTGGTTTCTTTAGTGTTAGAGGCCTTATTAAGAAGCAAAATACTGTACACTGTGATCAGCCTGCCCTTGTTACAAGTCTATATGAAGGCTGGTGAATTTTTTGTCAAAATCTTCATTTTACCATATTTTTGAATGATATTGCGTCAACTGAGCGAAATTTATTGCCGGGCCACCGAAATACCAACAGCGGGCTAAAGGTTGAAGACCTGTATTCTAGACTTATGTTGAAAAATTCAAAATTGCAAAATTATAATTAATATTTTGTTTAAATTATTGTAATAAATTAATGTTTAAAAATAAAACATTGTAATATGCAAAAAAGTAAGTTTTTCATCATTTTATATACCTACTGTGTTCAAAACATAATCAAAAAGCATTGATTTAGATTTTCGACAGTTAAAACCTATTTATGACGTTCGTCTATTGGCGTAAACTTGTATCCAACACACGAGCTAAAGCCTCTCCAATAATTGTAAAGGACCGGCTCAGCCCCCTAAAAATTAGCATGGATAAGTTTCCCATATTTTGCTCAGAAAAACACTTTTATGATTAAAAAAATTGCCCCGAAAAAAAGTTTAGAAAACAAAAAATCTGCTCGAAATTTTATTTTAATACTTTATAAAATCGCAATTCACTTGTCCTAAGCTTTCTTTTTTCGTAACAATTTGTACTATTTTTCTCACGGTCAACATCGACACTCGATCTTAAATTATTATTCTCCCTCTGTGCCAATCGTAGCTGCCCGAAGGCATGCATCTATGGATGGCATCTGGAGACGATATGTGGTGGAGGTGCTTTGGTCCTTTCTTGTTGGAAAACTCAGAAGCATCTCTTTATTTTGTTTGAATATGACTCTTGGGCAAGGAGGCTTCCAGACGATGCAGGGGGAAAAGGTTAAAAAATAGGCCAATAATGATTGAAACAGAAACACATACACTCAGAGAGCCATATTGGCCCAAAACATTTTTGACAAAATACTACATGACTAATAACACTGAGACAAATAAACAATAGCTAAATGAAATGCAGTGAAACCTTGATATAGCGATTGCGGGCCACGAAAAAATATCGTTGTAGGGGGATTATCGTTACATCAAGAGGCAACATTATCATCACATGCCTTGAAATTTCTGTTGCTGTTGGCATCGTTTCTGAATCGACGTTGTTAGTACTACCAAAAAAATGTGCTTTTGAGTATTTAAACACTGCAAAAATAACTTAATTGATTAATTGATAAATAAAATTTATTTGGATGTATTGTCCCCGCAAAGAGCTTAATCGCAATACGTTTTGACATGGCTGTCACATCCTGTAGTAGTGCGCCTAGGCTGGAATCTTTGGCGGGCCCCTACATAGTAAATTTACAACGTGAAAGATCAAAAAAGACAAGAATCATCCCGGGGCCCCTGGCTGGAGCCCTGCCAGTCCCACCAATGTTGGGGGTCATACATAGGCACCAACAAGAAGAAAACATTGGGGGGGGACTGAAAGTTGCTGGTCGTCCCATATACCCGGGACTCGAGCACATACGCAGGAAAGAGGGTGCATTGCATTGTTTTTTCAAAAATTATTAGGGAAGCTCAGCCCAATCACAAAATTTATTAGGAGGGGCATCAAATGGCTCCGTCGGCCCAGGGAATCAATTTGAAAGAAATTGTTTTCAAAGATATTCAAAAGTTTTATTTGAATATCAGTGTTTCATCAGTCATTGCAGAAAAAAAATGTGCAGCGTGTAAAACGCTGTGATGTTTTCACAAAAACTTTTGGCCCTGGACAGCAATTTTGAGAGGACAGCAAATTTTAAGGGAAACAAAAACTATCTCTCAAAGTCATAAACTTTCACACTGTGGAGGTAGCGTAAAACTACATTTGTTTCACCCCCCCCCCCCTCGACAGCAATAATCCACACTCTTAGTTATTGCCCGTCCACAGCACCCAGAAAGTGCTGTAACAAACAGATTGGGAATCACAGCCCTATAAAAATACAGTACACACAGTATAGTGTACATTCAATATAATTTATCTGCAAAGTATCTCTCAGCAATGGGATCCCACGTCATCGAACAAGGCTTCTGGATTCAGATGTTTGTGGGTACCATGATAGGATTTTTCCATCCCCCTCCCATCTGTTGTGAACAGGGTTGGCAAGGTAACAGGGTTGACAGTATGGTAAAAACAACTGACCTTTCTTGAGGTTAGATATTAGATTTATTAAAACCTGAAAGATACAAGAATGTAAAATAAAGATAAAAATTTGTTGAATGAAAATTAGAAAAAAGTAATAGATATGACTACAAAATAAAATAAACTTATGTAATAATCGAGCACTAATAATCAAGCGCAGCTGCGCCTTGATTTGATAACACATAACTAATTTAGCTGCCCTATCTGTGCCAAGATGATTTCTAAGATAGCAAAATTTGAAAATATTCTTTCAATTGATGCATAACTTGGGGGACACAAAAATAAAAAAAACAATGTGTTAAAAACAGTCCTTTGATAAGCGGACTTTGATTCCAGTGTTTTTCGTATTGCTGTCCCCCCCCCCCCAATGTGATTTATTCGGTGAAATATTAGCTCCTAGCCTCATAAGAAGAGCAGCAATTTAAATTTAACAAAAACTTTGGGTCTTGAAGTCTTTTATCATCATATATATGTAATCAGTGTTTGTGAAAATCAGGGTTGGCAGGTTTTTGACGCATGTCAGTTTTTGACGGTTTAAACGGTCACGTCAAAAACTCTGTCAAAAACTGTCAAAACCTCAAATACTGCTTTTCAACATATAAATTCCCATTGAAAATACGCACATTAATTGTATGTAATGCTTAAAGTGACTATGCTGCAATACATAATGTGAGATTTTAAAATAATCTTCCCCCCCCCCTACATAATTATTTTGGACAATTATATACATGTATATATACTTGTAAAATATGGAATTTGAGTAGAGCATAGCATAAAACTACGGAAGGATATGTAATGTATTCAAGATAGTTTCAACCTTCTAAAATTTCTTCAACTGTTTATTTATATATGAATATATATATATTTGCATATCAAAATCTGCTCTACTTTTTTTTTTGCAACAGATACATGTTTAAAAAGTTCTTTCATGCTTGCTATATATAATGTTGATTTCTGTTATTATATTATCTAGACAATCCCAGATATTTAAAACAATATTCTTATTATATTATCACAAAAAATGAGTAACTTTGCCTGGTTTTAATTTATACAAAAATTGCCACGTTTTTAAGACAAATAAATTACACTGGTCGAATGGTCGACGCGTTTCGGCTCTTCAATGGAGAGCCGTCATCAGGACCTCGTGGTCAGAACTCAAATCGGACGCAGCAAATACAAAGGCGAACTCTTCGGACGACCAGACGTAAACATCACTCTTCATTCGTGTGAGTTCTGACCACGAGGTCCTGATGACGGCTCTCCATTGAAGAGCCGAAACGCGTCGACCATTCGACCAGTGTAATTTATTTGTCTTAAAAACGTGGCAATTTTTGTATAAATTCTTATTATACATAACATTAGAATATATATATCCAGCAATCAAAATACTAAATTATCCTAAAATAATTTTTCCCCTGAAAAATTAATTAGTTCTTTATTAGTCAAAATTTTTCATTGTTACCACAGTTTATATTCTTGGGTTACATTTGGTGGTATATTTTTAAATGATAAGTGTTTTTTTTCCCTTGAAAAAGACCTTATAAAAGTAGCCTGAATACAATATACAATTTTTTACATAAAGTATCTTAGTTACTTAAGTTATATTACAATATCAAAATTGCTAATTCTTACCACATTTTCTAACCTTGGGCTATGCATTCTGACATTCTATTTTTAGAAAATTCATGAATGGGGATTGCATCACAGATCTAAATGTAGTGGTATATATTATTTCACAGGGTTTTGTTTTTCTTTTTCCTTCACCAAGAAGCAGCAACAGTAGTGACTGCATTATCATGCTAGGGGCAGATGGTCTTATAATCCAATAAAGACACCAGCTGCTCTTAGAGGACAAAGACTAGTGTACTAGAGAAAAGTCCAACTTTGCTATTTATTGTTTGAATTGTAAAGTAGTGAGGATTAATATGGAAACCAATTTCAGAAATTTCATTTGATATTTTTTTATGTTTAGTGAAACCAATTTCTAAGAAATCATAAATATTTAGTCTATTATTAGTTTAAAATATAATGAATCGTGGTGGAAGGCCACAGCATATAGCCTGGCAAAATTTTGATAAAGTAGAGAAAAATGGAAAGATATATGCAAAATGCATTAATTGTGGAGTTATGCAATGTAATTGTGTGGACAGGATGAAGAGCCATATAGCTCAGTGTATTGGAAGGGGCAATGATGTTCAACAAATACCTGATGTACAAAAAGCAACTACATCAACATCTACAGAGTCCACTGCTTCACAGCCTATTATTTTGTTGGAATCAACAGAACCTGAAATTTTCACTCAAAAAAAGAAGCAAAAAATTGATGACTTCATTGTGAAATCAAATTCTGCTACAACTAAAAAAATTGATTTATTAGTGGCAAAGTTTTTTTAAGCCAATAATATCCCATTCAGTGTTGTTAAACATTCAAGTTTCAAAGATCTAGTTTCTGCTTTGCGACCTGGTTATAATACCCCAAGTAGAAAAGCTTTGGCTCAGTCATTGCTTGATGAAGTTACAAGAGAGGTTGAGAAAACTGCAAAAGACAATCTCAGTGGAAAAGCTGTAACTTTAATTGACGATGGATGGAGCAATATTCATAACGATCCAGTCATAGCTACATGTATACATTCTGAAGGTAAATCCTATTTTCTTGAAGCTGTTGAGTGTGGTGCTTTTATGAAAAATGCAGATTACCACAAACAAATAATTGACAATTCCATATGTTTGGCCCACGATAAATATTCTAGTGAAGTAAAGGCAGTTGTAACTGATAATGCGAAAGTAATGGAGAAAGCCAGGCAACTTTTGCTTAATGAGATTGACCAAAATTTAATAGAATATGGGTGCTCTTCTCATTGGCTTAACTTACTCGGACAAGATCTAATACCTGAAGCTGTGCTCAAACAGGTGGTTAAAATACAAAAATACTTTAGAAACCATCATTTGCCTTCGGGATGGCTTAATGAACATATCAAGTCAAAACCCCAATTACCTGGTGATACTCAATGGAAGAGTACACTTACTTGTCTTGAAAAATTTTTACACAATAGGCCATTTTTTCAGAAAATAGTAGAAGATCACGAAAATGACATTGACAAAGGAATTGTTATTTTAATCAACAATTATAATTGATACAAACAGTGTAAAGATCTTTCATTCCAACTCAAGCCAATAAGTGTTGCATTGGATATTCTTCAAACAGATACAGCTACAATAGCTGACTCATGCCGTGTTTGGCTAAGCCTTCTCAAAGAAAGTGCTCTTCAGCCTCACATTGAAAAGATACAAAACAGGATGAACCAGATTCTGAGACCATTTCATTATTTGACATATAATTTGCACCCCAAAATATAAAGGTGAAGGACTGACTGATGTGCAAAGTGATTTGGCTCGCACATGGGCAACAGAGAAAATTAACGGTTGTCTGCCATTGCTAATTTCATATGAAGCGGAAAAAACTCCTTTTCCACCTTCTTATTTCAGTGCAGCAGGAAGAATGACAAACCCTGTGATTTGGTGGAAAGGACTTCCTAAATGTAATGCTTTTTCAGCTGAGCCTGCATCTGAACTCATAAAACTAGCAATGCTTTTGCTGTCCAGTCCCGCCAGCTCAGCCTCCAATGAAAGAGTATTTTCTAACTTTGGATTTGTCCATTCAAAACTTAGAAATCGTTTAGGTGTAGAAAAATGTGCAAAATTAGTTACATGTTATCGGATGCTACGTGGTAAAAATTAACCATACTATTAATTATATATCTATTCTAGATATTTTGTACCTCAAATTCAAAATCGCAAATTATAATTAGTATTTTGTTTCAATTTTAATAAATTAGTGTTTGAAAATGAAACATTGTAATATCAAAGTGCCTCATCATAAGTTATATACCTATTCTATTCGAAACATCCCAAAGCATTCATTTAGATTTTTGACAGTTTAACCAGTTTTTGACGTCAAAAACCCAACCCTGGTGAAAATGTGTTCTGTTAGTCATGAGTAGGTACTACAGTGTCCTCATTTTCTTCAGATATTTTCCTTTATTTATAATTAGTTTTTAAAAATGGAGAATGCAAAATAGAAAGATCAATTTTTAAAATTTAAAGAGAAAGTTTGAAAAGTCAAAATACACTGCTGGCCACCCAAATTGCAACACCAAGAAAGACAAGAGATATCGCAACAATATTTATTTTGTAGGTAACATGTTGACCAAGCATCAAATGATTAAATTTATAGACTTCTGTGAAGTGTGGTTCCTGCCAAAATCAGTAGCCAGAGTAGCCGCCATTGTTGGAGATCACCGCTGCCACACGCCTCGGCATTGATTCAAAGAGACTTTGGATGTGTTCTTGGGGTACAGCAGACCAAGCAGCTTCCACGCGTTGCCAAAGTTGATCTGGTGTGGCAGCTGGGGATGTAATCTGGGTCAATCGTTGAGCAACCATGGACCACATGTTTTCTATCGGCGAAAGATCCGGAGAGCGAGCTGGCCAGGGAAGCAATTCAATCTGGCGATTGACAAAGAACCTTTGGACAATGCGTGCCACGTGTGGCCGCGCATTATCCTGTTGAAATATGGCTGTGGGCAAGGCCTGAAGGTAAGGAAGGACAACTGGCTCCAACACCTCGGAGATGTAGCGCTGGCTTTTTAAAGTACCGGCAATGCGTACTAGAGGAGTGCGAGGGTGATATCCAATACCGCCCCATACCATAATACCCGGTGCAGGACCAGTGTGGCGGTGCATAACGCAGCTGTTCAGCATCCTCTCTCCACGGTGTCTCCAGACTCGAATCCGACCATCGTGGTGTTGCAGACAGAAGCGTGACTCGTCAGTAAAGACAATTTCATTCCATTGTGCCGTCCACATCCTTCTTTCATCGCACCATTGGCGGCGGAGATATCTGTGGTTCTGCGTCAAGGGTAGACGAAGCAATGGACGTCTTGCGGACAGACCACTCTGCTGTAAACGGCGTCGAATGGCACGCGCAGACACTGGATGATGCGGTACAGACTGAATGTATGGTTCGTGATGTGGCTGAGCGATCCATCACTGCCATACGCACAATACGCCTGTCATCACGTGAAGTGGTGCACTGAGGTGGATGCGATCGAACACGTCGGTCCGTCGTACCCTCCTGCATCCAACGATCACATATCCGCATTACAGTTGTTTGTTTTCGTCCAACACGACTACCGATTTCCCTGAAAGATAATCCACAGTCTCGGTAGGCCACTATCCTTCCTCTGTCGAACTCGGATACTTGATCAAAAGATGATCGCTGTTTTCTACGAGGCATGATTGATCGTTTTTTTGAAAAAACCACAAGAAAAACACAATTGCCGTACTTCAAATCGTCCAAATCTCCAAGCCTTAAATAGCGCTTTGAAGTGGCTCCACATGCGCGCGTGATGTGCGTCTGCGCTGAAATTCTAATCATTTGCATATCTCACCTCCGCTAATGCATGTTGTAAATTTCATATTATTTGCATGCTTCCTTCAGGGTGTTGCATTTACGGTGGCCAGCAGTGTAGAACAATTTGCATCAAATAAACACTACACCATTGATATATATTCACATCATTATATTGCATCTAATAAAAAATAACATTTATGTTGAGTTTCACAATAATGCAATGATTATAACTGTTACTATGCATATATTTGCAGACGTGCCAACTTTTGAAATCCAGAAATCTGGAGATTCTCCTACAGGGAGGTTGCGGTGCGGCAAAATGTGTGTATGTCACAGCTGAAAGCGTATTTAGTTGTCATTTAATCCGTCGTCTAACCCTGACAGTCCTCCCATTGTGATGCACTGTGTACAGATGTTGTAGAGATGGCACCAGCATTTTGCAGCAGAATGGGTCGGATGCCTATACTAATTTCTGGCATAGGCATCGGAACCTGGGAGCTGAGTCTTATTTCAGCCCCCTCAAGTACCTAGAAAAAAAATTTCGGAGGGCCGCAAGGCGGCTGTTTTCGCACCGGGCCGAAAAATGGTTAAGCTCATCCCTGCCTGGGTCCCTTTGAAAAATCTGGGTCCGTTTTGAGTGAAAGTTTGTCCCTCTCGAAAAAAAATTATGCCCCCCCCCCACAATTCACTTTCTCTCAATTTTCTTCCAGTATGCCCCAGGTCTTTGATCACCTGCTTATATTTGTTTGTTGAGATTGAGCGGTGGGTCTTGTTCTGGGTAGAAGAAGGTGTCTGTGAAATCAATATAATTAAAACAAGGAAAAACTTGCAAAGCTCATTAGCACTGAGAATTTAACGTATGAAATTCCGCACATGTAATAAATCTGAAACAAATATGCAGTTGATTCCGCTTATAACGTTTCTCCCACTTAGAATGTCTTTCCACTTAGTACCACTTATTTTGGTGATCCTAAAAATAAGTAATTCTCATTGAGATTTCCTGTTTAGTTTTTTATGACCGTTTTTGAAAAACGTTGAAAGCAGGATCCATTTTAATTAACAGTTGAGGGCACACATTTATATATTTACCAATAATCAATGTATGAACTCTCTTCTAAGTGATTTCACATTTCGTTAAAAATACCTTAGCATTTTCAATATCTTCTGATCAAATTTAAAGTGAATTAGATTCTCTCTTTCTCCTCAGACACATCTTCCGATTCCCTATTTATACTTTGGTTTTCCTGGTAAAATTATTTTATTTTCTTATCACAAAAATTAGAAACTTTGCCTGGTTTCAATTTATACAAAAATTGCCACGTTTTCAAGACAAATAAAATTCAATTGGTCCAATGGTTGACGCGTTTCAGCTCTTCAATGGATAGCCCTTGTGTATAGATTTTATTTTCCTTCCCTGATGGTCCACCCTTCTGATCTGTCACTGTGGTGTCTTTATAAGAAATGACTAAAAGAACTAAACTGATAAGAACATACAACACCACCTAGTGTTGTGTAAGGGGAACTAGTGAGTTCTACCTCTGACATCAAGTAGATAAGATGTCTATATGTTCTGCTCTTTCCCCTTTATAAATTCTTCCTATATTAAAGAAACACAACAAGTGGGGACGAGACCCATCTTAAAAGTTGGATAGAGTATTTACTCAAAGACTGCAAAAGGTAAACGTTTCAAGGCATTTTTAGACATTCAAAATGTCCCAGAAGAAAAACGTACTAAAGTCTTAGTTTTGAGCATTTCTGCAAAGCTCTACAACTTGTTAAAAAATTTATTGTCTCGGACAATCCATCTGAGAAAGAAGTCGCCATTTTAAAGAATGTTTTGAAGAACCATTTGAATCCTAAAGCATTGATTATAAGCATCAGTTCATATATAGCCAAATTGCAACATGGGTGTTTGGGATGTTTTCGTTAGTGGGCTCCGCCGTTTAGGACATGGAGCTAGACAAAACAATAAAGGTCGCACTGGCGATGGAGAAAGCTGTTCAGGGAGAGAATAAGATTATCGGGAAGCCGGCAGAGCTGAAGGTAGTGAAAGCTGGGAAGAGGAAAACGAAACTGCCCACGCAAAACAGAAACTACTCTGCTGCGCTGTCAAATATCCGCAGTGTATACCATGCACAGGGACAAATCAGGATAACGACTCCTGCAGATTTATTGCTAGCAAATTTCGCTTCTGTAAAAAAATCTGGCATATAGAAAAAGCCTGCTACGCGGCAAAGAAGACTAACAAACAGAAACAGATTTCACTTCAGGAAAAAGAAAATGATGTTTCTATGTGTGGGTTACAGACGGTATTGAGTGAAGAGCCGAAAAGTTGATACGAGTAGAACAGTATCAGTAATGAGCTTACAGAGATTCAGAAAAATCGTGAAGAAAAAAGTTCAACCTACGAATTTAGTATTCCGGACATATAATGGAGAAAAAATTGTTCCAGCGGGATATGTCACTGTGAAAGTGGAATACGGAAAACAAAAGTTTCACTTAAACTTACACTTGGTGAGGGAAAATTTAGACACAATTTTTGGCCGTGAATGGATATACAAAATCAATCTAGACTGGAACTCTCTTGAGTGAGGACTGCTAATGACATGGATCTGAAAAAATTATTGGATGATTATAAAGAAATTTTCAACAACAAATTAGGTGAGATAAATAACCATGAAGTGGAACTAAAGCTAAAACCAGATGTCACCCCAGAGTTTCGTAGAGCGAGAACTGTGCCCTTCGCATTAAAAAACCGGGTTGAAGAAGAAATAGACCGGCTTGAAAGAGAAAGCATTATCGAGAGAGTTGAAACCTCAGACTGGGCTACACCAGTTGTTCCCGTGGTGAAACCAGACGGATCCATAAGATGTGCAGATTATTCTGTCACATTAAATCCTAAACTAGCGGTGCCTTAGCATCCCTTAAAAACGTTTGAGGAAATATTCTCATGTTTAAATGGGGGTAAACGATTTTCAAAATTGGATTTCAGTCATGCATATTTGCAAATGAAAGTGCACCCTGAAAGTCAACGACTCCTAACCATAAACACTCATAAGGGGTTATACGCCTGTAAAAGATTGATGTACGGCCTAAATGCAGCTCCAGCAATATGGCAGAGGTACATTGATGGGTTATTTATTCCAAGGGAATAGATGGTGTAAAAGTTTTTATGGATGATGCCAGAGTGACCAGAACGAATGACAAGTCACATCTCAAGGCTTTGGAAAAAATTTTCAAAAAATGTCAGGAGTATGGGCTGAAGTTAAATTTGAAAAAGTACAGATTTTTTCAAAAAGAAATAAATTTGGAAAATTCAAAATTATAATATTTTGTTTTAATTATTGTAATAAATTAATGTTTAAAAATAAAACATTGTAATATGCCAAAAAGTAAGTGTTTTATCATGTTGTACACCTATTATATTCAAAACATTATCAAAAGGCATTCATTTAGGTTTTTGACGGTTTAAACCAGTTTTTGATGCTTGTCATGTCAAAAACCCAACCTTGGTTATAACGAAGTGATTTCTTCGGTCTCTCGGAATTCGTTATAACGGGATTCGACTGTAATAGTCAAAACTTTATTTTATTGTAGTAATATACTAGGGAAACAACGTAACTATACCGAAAATGAGAAGCGACCAACAGATGCGTTTCGGAACTGAATAAAGTTCCTTCTCCAGTAGCAAAGAAAAATTAAAAGGTAAATATTTAGGATAAACATCATTTCGACTCTGTCTTGAACAGGGAGCAACTCCCACTATAAGAAGTATCTATCTTTTAATTTTTGTTTGTCACTGAAGAAGGAACTTCATACAGTTCCGAAACGCATCTAGCTGTTGGTCACTTCTCATTTTGGGTATAGTTACATTGTTTCCCTCTAGTTATTGTCTCACCCAAAAGGCGGTGTCATTTCTATTTACTGTAGTACTTTGAAAGAATTCATAGTTATTGCAAGTAACATCAGAATTCAGTATCATCTATATACAGGGTGTCCTGTAAGTGCTAATACCGCCTTTATCTCATCAACCGTCCATTGTAAAGGAACAGGTCTAATTTGAAAAATGTTCCAAAGGTGTTCAAAAATTACCCTGTTGAGAGTTGAAATACAGTGTCACAAAATTAAAAAATCTATATTTTTATACTATCCCCGTCCTCCAACTTCCAATTAGAAAGTTGTTGCCCTGTTTCTCCTGATACCAAAAAAATTCTATGTTTTCTAAATGCAATATTCACGGAGATATTCCAATTCGAAAAATGGAAGAAACTTTGGAAAGAACAGTGTTAAATGCAGAAAAACAATTTTACCTGCATTTAACGTTGTTCTTTCTGAAACAACTGACTTTTTTCGATATAGCTGAGCTCAATGCTTTATTGACTTTTTTTGCTTGGATATAGAAACCGAATAACTAAACACGATTTTTTTTTTTTTTTTTTTTTTAAAGCTTAATTAATTTCATGAAACATGATTTTAAATTACAAAGTTTTCAACTTTTGATTTTGATTTCCCTGTGGAAATTTTTATGAAAGAGGAGAGTGGGGTCATTTTCAATTAAGTTTCAGTTATACAATTTTTGCATTTATAAGATGCTTTAACCCGTTGTTTCAGTGGCGTGATTGAAACCTCGTTTATACTGCCCGTCGCATAAATGAGGTTATGTTGTATGGGACCTGAGCCCCCCCCCCCCCAACATTTTCAATAACTTTACGCCTATGCCTGTTACCATCACAAATGATCAAGGTCAGAACTTTAAATTCACTCTTTTCTGTGAGTTGAACTTCCAGAATACATACAACCATGTATCATCCTCAATCCAATGGTATGAGTAAAAGGTTTCATCGTGCTCTCGATGTGTGTGTGGACAGAGTCATTACCAATAGTTCTCCTAAAATTGTGAGTTGCTTATAAAAAACGACATTCAAGCCTCCAGCATAAGCTTGTTCATGGAACAACACTGGACTTTCCAGCTGACCTGTTTTCTCCCTATGCATACAGGGAACCAGCTGACTCAAACTACATTTTTGTTTCGCGTGTTTGTATGAGCTATCACATCTCTTTCTCTGATCACAAAGAAGTGTGTACATTGATCAGATCAGGAAGAATAGTGCATTTTCCTAAAAGACTCCCCACTACTAAGATTCAATGAATTTGTTTCATATGCTTTTAATTCATCAAATTAATTCATTGAATTCATTAAGCCTTTTTTTGCTTTCTGTATATATATTTTTGCATTCATTAATCATATTATTGCATTCATTAACAACCGCTTATGGTGCTTCCACTCAAAAAATTAGAAGAAGTAGGATGGGGTAAGCTTTGGCTCGATTCAACCGAGCCAAAACAAAATGACAGAAATGACTTGGTGACAAAATTAATTTTTGGCCAAAATAGGATACTAATAACCACAGATAGTTTTTTCTGTGTCCCCTCACAATATATATTATATTGTTTAATTGGATTCTTCCACAGACCAGTCTATCAACTCTCTTTGAAAATGCACACAGCAAATTATGAAGACGTAAGTTTTTTGAGAATGATGCTCTTTTGAGACCACTTCCAAGAGCACAGTGCAAAATGTGTAAATTATACAAGGTCTGATATAAATAAGTCAAGGTGAACAAACAGTTTCTCTGCGTTGTCCATCCCTTTTTAAAAGGATGTTCAAATTTTAGTGCTCAATGCCAGTGGAATCGTTTTGGACAAATGAAGAGCTTTCATTTCTAGCTCTTTGCTAAGCATTGTAAATATTGTTTACGCCTCTGCATGCCCTAAAAATACATAAGAGAATTGACTGTTATTGCGTATCATCAGAGTAACAAAACTTAGAATAGGCCTATGCACCTAACTGCTTTGTTATGCAAACTGTTGTGTCACCTATACACAAAATGTGCACCACAATTTTGAATAATTAATGTTGCCCAAGACAATGAAGTACAAAATTAATTCAAACTGCAAATTAAAAAACCAGCAAATAGTCCACATACACCCCCTAAATACCTTTAAAAGCAACACAATTTTTGCTTTAGCAGAATCATTAATTGCTATTACATTTATATTTGTATTATTCAGCATTATATCAATGATTCCCTCCTCAATTAAAATCAATTATTCGAATTTTGTTGATAAGGTTTTGGTAGGAAAAGTAGGATAAAAACTGAGATATAGATAAAAAACCAAGAAAGTATGACAAAAGTAGGACATTTTACCAAACAGTAGAAAAAGTAGGAAGAGTGGGAGCACTGCATTTATTGCATTTGTTTTCACCGGTTTATTCATTGATTGTGCACTTCATTGCATTCATTACACATGTTATTACATTATTTTACTCATATAATATAACTGGGAAAGGGGGGGGGGGGAAGATACTCTATAGTGAGTGCGTCATAAATAGTAAATTATATTTAATATATATGTCAAGAGATGGTTCGCTGCTAGCATTAGCATGACATGCCAAAGTTGAGATGTAAATCAATAGTGTAACACAGTGGTTCTCAACCTTTTTTGACTCGTGGAGCCCTTTTAAGTAAAAAATTCTATGGCAGAGTCCCATAGGCCAATTTTTTAATTATTCATCAAAGTCGAATTAGAGTGAAGTCTAAAATTAGATTTAAAAAATTAATTATTGCACCATAAAACGCTTCAGAATGTTTTCTTGTTTATATAGCGCGTATCCGATCATTTTTTAGGAAAAATTAAACATGTCTGGACGTGGAAAAGGAGGAATTTTTTTGCCGCTGTGGTGGTCGAGTGGTTATAGTGCCGGACTCGTGATGCGAGGATCCGGGTTCGAACCCCACAGTGGTGGTCGGCTGAAGTTGGTTTTCTGTGGTTCCCAACTTCAAGGCGCAAATGCGAGCCGATCTCCCCGTTAAAAAGTCTCGCCACAGAGAGCAACAGTCCTACAACGGTAATCATTCAACCATAACACTTCACTCATAGTTAGTAAAACTGGGGGCAGATGACAGCACTACACATAACAAGCATTACACAGAAACAAACTTTACGTCAGGTTGCACTACACGTACACGCACATTCCCGCATGTACCAATTCGTTGGGGGGTTCCGCGGGGGGGGGGGGTGCATGTGTGGTGTAGCAGTAGTAGGTAGGGGCTCGGGGATCCATGATGTTCTTAAGTCAGCCACCTTGTTGGGCAATTTGCCTGTTGTGGCGTTGTATTTGTATTTGTATAGGTGAAATAACCTGGAAGCTGAGGCCATTTGAGCCCCCCCCCCCAAATAAATTGTGTACGGGAGCCGAGCTCCCAATAATTTCGGAAAAAACAATGCAATGCATCCTTCCTCTCCTGCTTATGCTTGGGAACTTGGGTCCGATATATACGGGAATGACCAGCAACTTTCAGGTCCCACTCCCAATGTTTTCTTTATGTGGATGCCTATTTATATACGTATTTATTTAAGACAATTTTAAATTTGGTCGCGTTATGCTATCGTGATATTAAAAATTTAAATTTGCAGTGTAAGTGCTGAAATGAATGAAATTTTTGTTTCGCAAATTTAGTTTGGAATCTCACATATTAAGGAAGAGAAATCAAGTGCTTTCAACATGGCCCCCACATCCTGGAGCAGGGCCCCTAGGATGGGACTTTTGGCAGGCCCTCAGACCAGACTTTTCATGGGGCCCCTTTATAGTGAATTTATCGCGTGAAAAAACAAAAAAATGATTAAAATCGTCCCGGGGCCCTGTCAGCCTCCTCCTTGTGGAGGCCATGGCTTTCAAGTAAAAATATTTTTTCTAAATAAAACTGATGCTTGGCTCTTAAAAGGTTAATTAAGAAGCTATTTTGCAAAAACTGTGATAAAAACTAAGTAAAAATACATAAAGTATTTAAAAAAGCATAATTTATGCAGATAAAGTATTGAAAATTTATGATATAAAAACTAAATATTCTTCATAAATCACTTACTACATAATACAGTAGAACCACGTTAAACTGGGAGTATTCCTGGAAATAGGACAAAAACTAATGGATGTTGAGCATGGTAGTGGCATATTTGATGCGCATCTTCTTGAGGGTGGAAAGAAAATGGCGATGTATGTGGGGTAACTATCCAACACTGGTCTGTCTTTTAGGGGCAGCTGGTGTCTTTGTTAGATAAGAATACCTCCCTTCTAACAATTGATGATGATGATTGAGTAACGGCCATACCACAAGGGGGGTCTAATGATGTGCTGGAGTGGAGAGTCCACACCACTACATTTATAATACTACTGGCTACTCTACTCCTTTGTGTTTGGGTAGTGTGACACAGCAGCGGTACTGTCGTCTGCATATCCTCCAATTCAGGGAGAACGAAAACACTTGGGAAGAAAAAAAAAAAGAAAAAGGGATATATACATATAGTTTTGATGATTAATTCAATAGATATGGGAATTCGGACATTTTTTCTAAATCCGCCTGGGGCAGGTGCAGATGAAAAGTCAGTCATCCAAGCAATATCTTTCTAACCTTTTTTCTTTATACTTTGGAATCCTAGAGTTTGTCTCTGTCTCTCTTGTATACGTGCCGCAACTAACTATCTGTAATAAGGCTAAGTGCAAATTGAGACGCGTGGAGCGTTCGCGACACGACGCAGGGCAGCACTCTATTTTGCAGCCAACGGAAATGAAAAGAACAGCACGAATTGAGACAGAAGGAGACACTTCGATAATAACGTGTACTTGCGCGCTCGTTGACGCTGTGTCTGAGCCGCAGATTTTCGTATCCCACGTGCACGACTCTTCGTATTTCGGCACGGGTTTTTTTTAAAAATAAAGTCATTTTGATGGAGTTCGCATAAGAATAATAATATTTAGAACAATATTTAATATTGTTTAATTCAATATTATTTACATAAACATTATCATTTCTTTAATTCCTGAACTATTTTATTTCTTTCTGAATTTTTATTAAATATTACTGTTCTCATTACTTTTGACTTTTTATAAGCTCTAAATTTTCATTCATTATGGAATTATTTAAATTTCGGAATTCAATATGGGATTCATTAATTTCGGAATAATATTTAATTCGGAATTGATACACCGAATTTTCACTAATTGTGTGATAGTTAAAAAATTCTGAATTGTCATTGATTCCGAAAAATTTTCATTAATTTATCCATAATTTTCATTAATTTTTAGAGAAAAAAATCCACTTTAATTTTTTTAATTAGCCTACGAAAGAATTCCGATCTTTAATTCCAAATATTCATTATGATAGTTCATCGATCGGGAGGAATTATTTTTCATTAAATCTGAAATTTAATTATCAATTTCACTAATTCTGGTGTTTCATTAATCTAGTTATTTTTCATTAAATATGAATTTTCCGTTTTGGAATTATCCATTAATTATGGTCAATATTTTCATTTGTTTTGACTTGTCACAAGTTCCGAATTTTGATTCATTCTTAATTTTTAATTTTCATAAATCCAGAATTTTCATTAATTTCTAATACTCCCCAATTTCTATTAATTTCTATAATTCCTCAAGTTTCATTAATTTTTATAATTCCTAAATTTTCATAAATCCTGAATTTTCATTACTCCATCCATCCTAAATTTGCGTTAATTTTTATCCATCTTCAATCTCCATTAATTTGCGTAAATCCATCTTTAGTTTTTTTTTATAAAATTACGGAATAATTTTCATTTCTGAATTTTCATTAATTATGATATTTCATCAATTAAGGAATTCAGAAAAATCTGAATTTTCATAAGTTTTTAATTATTCAGTAATTTCGAATTGTCATGATTCCGGATTTTTTATCATTTCTTTGGGTTCACGTCACTGGCAGAGATGCGGGACGGGGGGCATTGTCTCCCTCCCCCCCTAGCGTCAAAGGTAAAGCCAAATGTTCTGATGTTATGTATTCCTCCTATATGTATATATAGGAAGTGACATCATCATACTCCCGCCCCAGGATTTCAAGTCTATCTCCTCCTATGGTTCACGTTTTTATAAACGGTAGTTTAATAGATATTTTTCAGCATTCACATACTTTATATTTTAATTAATGTTATGTCTTCATTTTAATGACCAATATATACTATCCCGGTTCCGGACCCCCATCCCACGTTCGTTTCTTTCCGAAATCGCTCGTCCACTCCGGGGCAGGGCCGTCTCAAGATCATCTCCCGGGTCAGGTGATTTTTCCGGGGCCCTACCTGGTAAATTCTCGAAAAATTCAATCATTTCTTATTTTCGGAGGCCCCTCTTCTCTTAAGCCCCGGGCCATGCCAGGGTGAGCCCATGTGTTAAGAAGGCACTGCTCTGGGGCCTGCGTCCAGAGTTCACGAATAAACTGCGTTCCAATATGCGCATCCCTCGCTAAGTGTGGGGCGTGTTGACGTCATCGCACTCGTATCTCGCGAACGCGACTGTGCGCTTAGCGTAATATCTCATCCTGTCCCGGGTGAATCGGGAAGGAGTCAAATGTGTCATGCGCCGCGCGTTTTACCGATCTTCTCTTTACTTTTGTTGTGTTTTTTACACTTCTGCCGAAGCGAAATCGTCCTATTCGGCTCACATATCGCAAAAAACCTGCTCCTAGGAAAACAGGACTTCGGGCGCAAATTAAGGCGCGTACAATGCGTGCAAGATCAGCTAAAGGCAAGGGCAGTTCCATCTTACCCGCCGCCTGGGTGCAAAGCCTCATGTGTCGCCCCTAAAAACGACCGTGGCGGAAGGCTGCCAGGCCTAGGGCAGCGGTTCCCAACTAAGAGCTCCGTGTGAACCTCCCCAGGGGCTCCGCGACAGCGGAAAAAAATACAAAATAAAGTAAATTCGAAAAAATAATTATAAGTATTTTTGAATAAGTAGTATAAATATATAATAATAAGAAATAACTTTGATGAATAAATAAAAAATAGGCCTATAGGGATTCTCCATAGAAATAATATACCAGGAAGGGAGAGCCAAATGAGGTTAGGAACCGCTGGCCTAGGGGCAAGGAGGTTATAATCCCCTCGAGGTGACATGAGGTACGAAAATTGAAGCCGTTGTGGCAACCCTATGGGCTGACAAGTAAGCCCAAACAAACCGCTCTTTTCCCTATGCTTAACATGTGCTTTGACAGATCGAATTCTTTTAAAATATTAATAACTAAATAAATTCAAGCACCATGACTGTTTAACACGTCTTCAGGTAATCTACATGATCCAATAAAGAGGAAAGATAAAATCTTATCCTTGTATAAGGGGGTTTTATATTTTTAATTTCTTTTTGAAAGGGGAAGATCATTTTTCACTCTCAACAAGTCATAAGTTTTTAGTTCAGTGCCTTCAATTTATTTTAAAAATTTGATGTATCACATTAATGTCTATAGGAATATGATTAATTAAAATAATACAAAGCTCCAATAAAATGCAATTTTTATAATTCTTTTCTTTTAACTGTTTAATTTGGCTTTTTGTTTCGTTCATCATTATGATAGATCCGGGGCATTTTTGAAAGTGTTTCAGGCCTGTGGGCGCTCTTCTTACGATTTACATGAGGAATTTTGATTTCTGAATCAATTCTGATGTGCTCAAGCACCTTTTGATAGGGCTGTAGCTAGGATTTTTGCAGCCAGGGGCAAAACGCATTTTGCCGCCCCCACAACTTGTAACGGTGTTCTTTGTTTCTACCTAAAACTACTGCCACTAAAATTTTGGCAACTGCCCCCCCCCCCCCCTCTAGTTACGGCCCTGCCTTCTGATGCCATCCTGATTGACTACATAATATTACACGGCAGTATTTCAAACGTGTGAGTGCTCGATGGAGGGGTGGGGTGTGTGTCAAGCCTCCCATTCTGTGTGTGTGGCCTCCCATCCTGGAGCAAAACTCCAAGGTTGGGACTTTTGGTGAAATCCAAAATTAGATAGGTAACGGGGCCTCAATTTAGTTATTTTATTGCGTGAAAAAACAAACACGTATTACTGAAAAAATATATACATAAACTGATGAGAATCTTACTGGGCCCAGGGCTAGGGTCCCAACACTCCTAAAGAACTCAACACCACCTTCTTCAGGGGGTGTTGGCTAAGACCATGTCAGCCCCACCCTTGATGGGGGTCGTGGAGCGGACAGGAATCGAGCCCTCGGACGATTCTTTTTTCATGCCATAAATTCATTAGAGGCCCTCCTGAAAAGTCTGGCTTGGGGACAACGACAAAGATCTCAGTCTAGAGACCCTACTCCAGAATGGGGGAAGGGGGGACATGAGGAGAGGACCAGGTCGAGCCAGGGCAGCAACTAGATAATTTGTCACCAGGGACAAATTGGCATTTTGACACCCATTGTCACTTAGAACAAGCAGTTAAAAGGGAATTCAGTGCCACTTCTGGCCCGGGGCACTAGACCTACTTGCCCCCACCCCTCCAGCTGCGATCCTGAGCCGTGCAACCTGGCAGGATAGATTCAGAAATGAAAATTTCGTACATAAAGTTCTCTACAAAGCACTCATAAGTCTAAACACTTTTGTTTCCCCTTATGTAGGAGAATATTTCGATTTCAGAATAAAGTCTAAGCTTAAGCCAGGAGTGCTTGGCCACGTGCCTCAAAATACTGGAAGTGCTTGAGCGTCCTCCTCCACTGTGTATTTATGGTTTTGCTGCCTGTAAGATTTACAAATTTTGCCACCCTTCTTCCGTTCCACTCCCATATTTTTAAACACGTATTACTGAAATATATGCTGCCCATCCGAACCTTCAGCTATGTGGAAATAGCATTGAGAAAAAAATTTAAAAAATATGAAACATTTTCACAAGCCGCGATGACTCATCTGTTTGGCCTATAGTATTTAGGAAAATAATCACTTGGGCTGTTTTTTTCTCTTCATTTTGTACCTATTATTTTGCTCTTAAGCTGCTCAGTGGTATGTGTATGAAAATTTGATAAAAAAAAAAGTTTCAAATCAAATTTAAAATTGTCTGTTTTAGAGTTTTTGTTCTACCTAAGACTAGAAGTATTTCTACAATATTTTTATATAAACAGCTGGAAGGAATTATATATGCTAATGTTTTTGCATTAAAATGTTCTTTTCACAAAAAAAAGTGGTCAGATTTTTTCAAATACTGCTTGTTCAAGTGCCTTGAAACATTGTCTCTCTCTCAGCACTGAGGTGTTAAATGCTTTCACAGAATTTAAAAAAAATTAAAATGCTGAAAAGAAATTTTGTGGCACAAGATGATTGGGTTAATTTTGGTTATTTTTACAAAAGGTTCCATGTTGTTCAAATTAATATTTGAAAACAAACAACTAAAATTGTAAAAGCTCTCGTTCAATTGTATAAATATATCCACAGAATTTGAGGGAAAATAATAGAGTTGCTAGAGTGAACAGTAAATTTTTAAATATTTTTTAAAAACGGGGATGTTTCTTATAGGAAAGAATGGGAAGCCATGGTTTGTTTGGGCTTACTTGGGCCCGTTTAAAGCTGGGTTGGCAAGGTTTTGTACTGTCCAAAACCTCCTATTTATAACTATAAGTGAAAAACTTTGCAATTTGATGAAGAGGTAACTTCTATAATCAAATAATAAACTTTATATCATATAAATTATATTATATTATTAAAATTACATTAAATATGATAAAATTTAGAAATTCAAAACAGTACGTGCAAAGGGTTCTATGACTGATATCAGGTCATCAAACAATTAAAAACTGAACTGTCTTGAGATTAAATATTAGATTTATGGAAACATGAAAGATACAAGAATGGGATAGAAATTTGTCACATGAAAATTAGAAAAAAGCAATAGAATTAAAGCTACAGAATGAAATTAAACTTATGTAATAATCGAACACTAATAATCAAGCGCAGCTGCACTTTTTAACATTTGATAACACATAACTAATTTAGCTGCCGTATCTGTGCCAAGATGATTTCTAAGATAACAAAATTTTAAAATATTCTCTCAATTGATGCATAACTTGGGGGAACATGAAAATAAAAAAACTGTGTTAAAGAGTGTCTTTTGATAAGCCTTCTTCCAGTGTTTTTCTTATTGCTGTCCCCCATGTGAGAGAATTGTAAATATAGTTTGAATTTATTCGATGAAATATTAGCTTTTAGCCTCATAAGAGCAATTATTTAAATCTTTCCAGAGTGTATTATCAAGAATATATGTAATAACATGTTTTATAATAAATAATCTTGATAAAATAACTTGAGAATAATAATTATTTTTGATAAGAATATTCTTTAGTAATTTATAATTGTAGTCCTTTGGGAGAATATTCTCCTCGTAGTCCTTTGAGAGAGGAAGAGACAGGGACAGAGAATTAAAATATACCGGCTTTGCCGTTTACATGGAACCAGGGTTGGCAAGGTTTTGGACAGTACGGTAAAAACCATGGTAAATACTGTGGTTTTTACCAAACTGTCCAAAACCACCTATTTATAACTATAAGTGAAAAACTTTGCAATTTGATAAAGAGGTAACTTCTATAATCAATTAAACTTTATATTATATAAATTATATTATATTATTAATTACATAAAATAAAATAAAATTTTGAAGTTCAAAACAGTATATGCAAAGGGTTGGAAACGAAGAGGAAACATGAAGAGTGTAAATTATTTTTCATTTTATAAATTTTTTGTCACTTTCTGAATTTTTTTATTATATTTGAAAACAATACAGGGTGTTTCAAAAAGTTAGACCAAATATTAGAGAGGTAGTAAAATACCCATTTCAGTACAAGAATATTAATTAAGAGCCATGATTTTTTGCTGTGAGGTCAGAAATTAAACTGGCTAGAGGTGTGCAACAAGCACCCATTTTCAGGGCTCCCACTCGTCCTACTTTTCAGTAAAATGTCCTACTTTTTTACCAAATTCTATCAACAAAATTTATGTAATTGATTTTAATTGAGCAGGGAATCCTTGATATATTGCCAAATATTACAAATGTTGGAGATTACAATTAATGATTCTGCCAAAGCAGAAATTGTATCGCTGTAAAGGTTATTTGGGGATGGGGTGTATGTGGACCATTTGATTTATTAGTTTTTCATTTGCTTATTTTGAGGGTTCAATGAGTATAGTAGTCATTAAAAACTTCTGCTGGTTGAAAAAAAAAAATTTTGTATTTATTACTCTTCATGGTCTTGGACAGTAACTAGCATTCATCATTCACAATTATGGTGCAAATAGGTGAAACAACAGTTTGCATTACAAAGCAGTTGGATACACAGGCCTATTCTAAGTTGGTGATTCTGATGCTACCCAATAGCATTCAGTTGTCTTCTTTATTTTTAAGGCATGAATAGGCATAAACAATATTTACCAGAGTTGGCAAGATTTT
This sequence comes from Pholcus phalangioides, assembly GCF_987345545.1. NCBI lineage: Eukaryota > Metazoa > Arthropoda > Arachnida > Araneae > Pholcidae > Pholcus > Pholcus phalangioides. Next base: position 10,468,378 of record NW_028301613.1, read on the forward strand.
GGATAGTACGGTAAAATATAAAATCGTACTGTCCAAAACTGTCCTAATCTGTCCAAAACCTCATATTTATAACTAAGTGAAAAACTATGCAATTTGATGAAGAGGTAACTTCTATAATCAAATAATAAACTTTATATTATATAAATTATATTATAATATTAAAATTACATTAAATATAAAATTTTGAAATTCAAAACAGTATGTGCAAAGAGTTATATGACTGATATCAAGTTATCAAACAATTGAAACTGAACTGTCTTGAGGTTAGATATTAGATTTATGAAAACATGAAAGATACAAGAATGGGATAAAAAGTTGTTGCATGGAAATCAGAAAAAAACAATAGATATGACTACAGAATGAAATTAAACTTACGTAATAATCGAGCACTAATAATCAAGTGCAGCTGCACCTTTTAACATTCGATATAACACATAACTAATTTAGCTGCCCTATCTGTGTCAAAACGATTTCTAAGATAACAAAGTTTGAAAATATTCTTTCAATTGATGCATACCTTGGGCGACATGAAAATAAAAAAAACAATGTGTTAAAGACAGTCTTTTGATAAGCCTTCGTCCAGTGTTTTTCGTATTGAATGATAGAATTGTAATTATATGAATTGTACAATTGTATTGTATTGATAGTATTGAATGATAGAATTGTAAATATAGCTTGAATTCCTTCGGTAAAATATTAGATCCTAGCCTTTAATCGCAGCAATTTAAATTTAACAAAAACTTTGGGTCTTGAAGTGTTTTATCATCCTGTAGGTGTAATCAGTGTTTGTGAAATTGTGTTCTGTTAGTCATGTGTAGGTGCTACATAGTGGCCTCATTTTCTTTGGAATATTTTTCTTTATTTATAATTAGTTTTTGAAAATTGAGAATGTAAAATAGAAAGTTCACTCTTGAAAATTTAAAGGTGAAAAGTTTGAAAAGTCAAAGTAGAACAATTTGAATCAAATAAACACTACAGACCTATATATTCAGATATATTGCTATCTAATAAAAAATAATATTTATGTTGACTTTCACAATAATGCAATGATTATCAACTGTGACTATGTGTATTTGGTACCTTCAATATAATGAATTTTTAAAAAAAAAGTGTTTGAACAGATTCGGCAGGGTTTTGGACAAGCATTGTCCTAAATACAGTACCTGCTTCATAATCATACATGAAAAATAAGATGTGAAGTAGAAATAATATTTACAACAAACTAAAAAATTGAAAACAGTGTTTATTTAAAGTTATATTTTAATGACTAGCTATAATACCCGGCGCTGTCAGAGTTTTCTTCAATGAGGCTGTTTGGATCACGTGATATCTCCCTCTTTCTTTGAGGGATATGCAAACTGTGTTTAAGTTAATCAATATGGCAACTTCCAGAGCGAATCATGAAATAAAGAAATCTAGATTTAAACAAACATAGAAATGAATACTTTTTTTCCTTTCTTACCGGGCGATAACTATTTCGATTCTCCCCCCCCCCCCCTAAAGTTCAAGTTATCCATCTGTCTGTTTCTGCTTCCAAAAAATGCTTAGTTAAAGAAGTGTGTGTGGAATTTCTTCGATGTACTTTATGGGCCCATAATTAATTTTAAAACATCCTAAACTATATCCATTTATGCAGTTGAATATTAAAAGACAATACGGAGAACTTGACTTTCCTGTTTGAGAAGATATAAATAAAAAGTTTAAATCAAAATGTTATTACATGGATATCCAACTCAGAAGTAGGTCCGGCTAATTATTTCATATTTAATCTCCTGGGCTTCGTATATCTCTAAGCGAACTCAATGTGTTTCAGAAATCTAGAATTCAATACAATTTTTAAAATTATTGATGTGACAGAAAATTCCACCAAATTTTTGCATTTCTACAGTAAAATCAGCAATTTTAATACTGATTTCTATGAGGATTCCCCTTTTCCTGACCCTCAAAGTGATGCTGATGATGATTATGACATCTATTCAAAAAGCCTCATTACTGAGAGTATTGAAAATGTGGAAAACCATTGTAAAGGTATAAACTATTATACATGTACTAACAGGATTAAAGAAGTGACAAACCGTTGTAAAGGCATATACACTAGGGTGGAACGAAAAAAAAAAAATGTTCAAAATTGAAATTGTAATAGAATTTAAAATATGCCTTTATGTGAAAAAATGCTATTCCTAATTATTTTTCCTCAAAATTCTCACGCCCCTGAAGTTTTACGCACGTGTGGAATTCTGTAACATGACACTGCGGAGGCAGCTTTCCGATTCCCCTAAACACATGATTCGTTCAGTGATCTCGATGTTTTCCCCTTGTTTTCAGTATTCATTTGCAATCTTACCCCTTAACTGAGAGGGTGTATAGATGACCAGATAAAATGATGACCAGAAGCTTTTATTTTTGTGACATTTTAGGAATTCCTAAAGATTGGGATTCTCGGGTCTTTTCCACCTATGGCGATGTTAAGCTTTGTTATTTGCTGACTCAACGTAATATTAAGGCACAACAATCAAGAAAAGATCCAGCTACTGCAGACATTCTTGAAATTATCATGCCAAAGATAGAAAATATTTAGAAAACTTCTTCAATTCCTACGGTTTCAATGGAAATGCAAAATTTTCAAAGACTTTTACTAAAAATACAAGAATCTTCAAGAAAATATGAAAGCAAGGAAAGATTCTCAAACTTTCAAGTTGAACTTTCAATCTTTTAAGTGCGAAGCATGGAAATTGTTCGACTTTGCAGCATGCAAATGTGATTTTGAAGGCTTTAAGTGTGACAAGTTGAGAAAGGTCCCAAATTTAGAGCAATATTTCTGGCAAGATCAAAGAAGTACACGTCAAGTAGATGTTCTAACAACGAAGAAATTGAAAAACAGTGAACAAAGGAAAATGAAAATGGTATCCCATTTGAAGTTATCTCAAGAAGAAACGGCGGAAACTAGTTCATCAACCACTGAAAACTCATCTATATCCAGCGATTCTGAGGAAACTGATCTACATGAGCTAAAATACAGTTTACCGTGGAAGTTAGCATTTCCATCTACCAGTACTGAAGCTGGTCCATCAATAGATGCCGAAGCAAGTACTTCATTTGCTTTTGAAGTTCTACCATCATTCTCTCAGATGAGAACTAAATTACCAAATGTTCCTCTTGCTTGTGATAGAACTGGTGTGTCTGATCGATCAGCTGTAATTATTGCAAATGCTGTGCTGGAAGATGTTAGGTTATTGACGAAAGAGAAGCCAAATATGACAATAGACCGGATGAAAATAAGGCGTGAAAGAGTATCACAGAGAGTTTGCAAGATAAAATTCCTAGAAAAAAATGTGTGAGGAATATATTTTGATGGTCGAAAAGACAAAACCTTAGCTAATGTCAAAGAAGGTGATTCTTTCCGTAGAAGAACCATATCTGAAGAACATATAACTATATTGCAGGAACCTGAGTCAATTTTTCTTGGTCACACAACTCCAAGAAGCAGTAGAGCAAGGGATATAAAGTTATCAATCTTAAACTTTTTGAAGTAAGATTTTGATACAAAGAAATTAATGGCGATCGGATGAGACGGGACTGTTACCAATATTGGTTATAAAAATTGTGTTATCAAATTAAGAGAGAAAAAAATAGGACATCCCTGCAATGGCTTATTTGTCTTTTTCACTTTAATGAGATACCTCTAACACATCTTGTGAATCATCTAGATCAGTGATTCCCAACGTGGGCGTTAATGCCTCGTGGGAAGCGATGGAATGTTCCAGGGAAGCAGTAGAAGCTACGGGTTAGATTGTGTTGGGGGCGATGGGAGAAAAAAATTTCTACGCCCACCCAAAGAATTTATTGCTCTCATTACTCTCAGATGAGAATCTCATTTACAAACACTTGGAATCAAGAGAATTCTGAAAATTAGAAATGAAGGATTGTCAGAAGCAGAAATCCGTACATTCCATGTTCCGAAAAAATATAACCTTTTCTGCTAAGAACTATTCGGAACTATGTGCATGGGATAAAGTGCGAGTGACTGAACCACCTATTATGAAAAATCAGGAAATGGACCCACAAAAATTATCTGAACCTGCTTTTCATCTATACTGAATTTTCTGTGTCACACACAAACAGTTGAAAGGTGCGTATGACTCGTAACTGAATCATTTCTTACTGTATCAACAATTGAGAGTCATGAAGGCTTTATTCAAGCCAGAATAAAATCAAGGAGTACTCATCCATCATTTGAAATAAAGCTGACTATTTTGCAAAAAAGTGAAATGCAATAACAGTGTGATAACAGAGGAAGCAATAGAAGCATTCTCCTGACACCTATATCGTCAAAATATGTTTTATAAATTTGAAACATGGTTATAGTTTTGTCTCCCCCCCCCCCAAAAAAAAGGTTTATTTTCATCTCCCTCTATCAATCAATACATTCAGAGTGCTTGAAAAATTATCTTTTCAACTGCCATGTCAGCTGCAAATAAACAAATATGCTTGCCAGTTATAATGCATATGGAACTCTTAACTCTTGCGAGTATTTTTCTGGGTTTACATATATATATATATATTCAGTTTTGCCTCATATACTGAATAACTTTTAAATTCTTTTTCTTTTTTTCAAATACTTTTTAAACATCACCAACTTCGTTAATGTTTGAAAAGATTTTTATAATTTGTACTTAGAAAAGCCTTTTTGCTCGACCTTTAGGGTCTGTGAGGAACCTCAAGATATTAAAATATTTTCCTAGATTGTTGTAGAACTTCTTAAAACCTTTAAAGACATCTTCTGAATACTAAGGCAACATAAATTCCCAAAAAAAGTGAAAAAACACCCGTTTTCGTTCCACCCTAATATACACGTCTGAAACGCATTGCTAGAAAACCACGGTAACCAAAGTAAACATTCCGAAAGTGATTGTTGAGGCCGAGAAAACATTGTTGCCCGACAGTTTTTCGCCCATTTCAGATATTTGCCCTGCTTCGATAAAATTTTAAAGTAACCTATCGTTCAAGTTAGGTCCTATTTGGTATATATACAAAATCTGGCGACGATCGATCTAAAATTGTAGATTAGTATAAAGAACGTACAATCACACACACACACACTAACAGAAAATCAATTTTATATGTATAGATATTAATTTACTATCAGTTTTCCAGTCTAAAACCATAAATTTGGTGAAACAATTAACTTACAAAAAAAACCAAATGACACCTTTTTGAAATGTTTTTCATTTAATTCGTTTTATTTTTTGCTAGTATTTTTTTTTAATATGTTAGTATCATGAAAAAAAAAAATCCAAAGGTTTTTACATAACATTTTGAAACTTGGAGATTTTGGACAGTTACAGACACTTTTGGACAGTTTATCCCACGTGTCCTGTCAAAAACCCCAACCCTGGTTTAAAGGCCAATATTCCATAAATGGAACATAGTTTTTATTTATAAAAATATCAGATAAAAATTTATTCAAACATTTCCAGTTTTTTATCGTATAGAAAGGAGAGTTCAAATTATTTTTTGAAATAAATTTGGAAACTGTAGGTTTATATAAACATTTTTGACAGAAGTTTGAAATTTGGCATTTCCTGGGCATTTTTTCCCCATTTTGATTGAAATTTTCCAAAATTTTAATTTTGAATTAAATTGAAAATTATTTTGTGTTTCTACCACTTAATATATGAAAGTAAATCAATTAGTTTCTTTGTACTGTTAAACATCAAAGATATTTAGAAACTCTTTCAGATTCCGAATTAGAGGATGCAGATATATGCTAATGAAAATGAACATCATGGATGAAGATGATATAATTGAAAATGATCCAGCTTCAACAGTTGCAACTGATGTATGTGAAATGCTAAGTAATTTTTCAACAATGAGGATGGGATGTTAGAAAACTCCTAAAACGTGTTCTTAAAAAAGGTGTAGGGCAGAAAAAAAAGACCAAAACATAAGTGTAACACTCAAGTTTCAAGAAAAGGCAAAACAGTTTTGAAGCAATCCGAAAAAAAAATTATTACATGGGATAAAAAAGTTTTTTGTAGAATCCATTGTGTGAAACCTCAGCTCTGGATTCTATTAGAAAAAATTTGCCATATGACCATTATAGCATGTTGGATAGTTTGTTCAGAATTGCGAGAAGCGGATTGTATTTTGCATTTGAAATTCCCAAGAGAAGTGACAATGGACATTCTACAAATGAAGGAGGGGTTAATTATTTATCCAGGTCCACGTTGTCAACTGAAAAAAAGATGTCAGGTCGTTTGATGGCCATTATATTGTGTCCGCGATGCGAGGACGGTATGCGGTTTGTCAAAAATGTGTACAAATGCTACCAATGTTTGAAATTTCTGCACACGCACACGTTAAAAAAGCCAGTATGTGTTACGAATTTGAATTTGTAGTAGAAAATAACAAATTGTGTGTGAAAACCGTACTCCAGAAATCAATAATCGTGAGAATATAGGCGATACTACTCTCCGCTTTCACCTTTTCCCAAGTGCCAATGTTCCATTTATGGAACATCGTGAAAAACAAAGAAGAAATTTTTTTCTTCAAATTTCAAAGTTGATGTATGTATAGGCATGCAAAAGAAACCCGAATTCCAAATTTCAAAACAATAAGTGACTTAGTTCATAATTTGGCCTTTAAACAGTTAATAGAGTGATCACTGGCTTCATCTGGCAACCCAGATTCACCATGCTTTTTCAACGGACGCGCTAGTTGCTCCACCTCCTGTTATTCTTTCCTCCATGCCTAGGGGACCTTGAGATAACTCTATTTTGTTTTTAGAAGAAAGCTGCACACCAATGTTTACCATGTTTACCAATGTGAGGTCATGTTTAAGAAAATAAACATGACCACATATTCCGCTTTTAAAGAAAATGTTTAGTTTTTTTATCTTTTTTCTTTCTTTTTTTTTCATCCAGAATTACTTTGCCATTCCTGATTATGTCACAAAAGAGCAATTATTGATGAGTTATCATTATTTTCACTTATCCTATAAAAATAATGAAGAGATTTTTATTAAGAAATTTATTTCAAAGACGTTTCTGGTGCTCCAGGGACCAGGCAAGTGAGAAGCCGAATTATTTCATTTGCGTCCGTTTGACTGTTCAGGAAAAAACACTGTTTGTGAGCACCAAAATGCACACTTGTCCCTTATGATGGAGCACTTTGTTTCTGGTATTACGCTCCGAGGCCCTGTTTTTTCATCAAGTTTGCTCAACACCTCCAGTGTCAAAGCATGGCTCAAAAGCATGATGCCATGTGAACATATACTAATGGAAATTTTTGAAAAATTTTGTGTGCAATTAAAGCCCAAGCTGCCGCCCCTTACAACTTGCCGCCCAGACTCGACCCTACACATAGTGATGGGTTATGCATATTGCCACGCAATTTAATAGGAACTCTGCACGCAGCCTTCGGTAAAGATATGAGCGTTCTCAGAAGGGAACGATTTCAGGGACCCGGAACATAGACATTTTGGAGGCTTCCTTCGAGCTTCGATTTTATATATATGAGAAAGTAGATATTAAAAAGAAGGAAGAACAAAATTAAATGAACAGTAAGGGTGAAAAATATAAACATGAAAAAAAAAATAATGGAAAATTTAATTGATGACAATTCAAAAAAAAAAAGATTAATTCAAAAACAAATTAAAATTCAGACTTGATGAAATTTTGATTAATGGTATACTGTAACAAAATGAAATTCAGAGAATTGAAAAAAAATTATTTCATTAAATTGTGAAAAAAATGTAAATCCAGAATTAAAGAAAATCTTAGAATGAATCAAAATTTTTGATAAAAATTCGGACTGATAAAAATTAATTAAAATTCAGGATTGATAAACATTTATTAAAATTCCGGATTGATAAAAATTTATTAAAATTCTGGATTGATAAAAATTTATTAAAATTCTCAGGATTGTGTTTGATGACATTTCAAAGTTTAGAAATAATCACAGCATTGATAAAAATTCGAAATCAATGAATTCTGGAAGTAATGAAAAATAAATCCATAATCAAAGAAAATTTAGAACTGATGAAAAGTAATAATCCAGTACTATAAATTCAAATTTGGTGAAAATAATTCCAGAATTAATGAAAAAAATAATTGATAATACTGTGTTTATGTAAATAATGTTGATATTGAACAAAATTTCAAACAAACTCCATCGTCTTATAACTTTTATTTTTGAAAATCGCTCAGGAACACACACCAAATACAAGGAATCGTGCATGGGACATGAGAAATTGCAGCACAGCTGCCCCGCTACACTTTTGCGCAATCAGCCAGGCAAAAGAACGTTTCCCGGGTTTTTCTTAATCGCTGGAAAGAAGGAATATCGGGTAATCGAATAGCATACTTAATACCGGGATCGGGTTATCGTAAAAATATGGGCAATTTAAGTACATTTAGAGGTATTTAATAGCAGATAAAGTACTAATAATCAATGTTATTAATATTTGAAGATTATTAACTAATATCAATATTTTTATTATTATTTTTAATTTGCTATAAAAAAATTCAATAACTAACATGGATTTGTAGAAATAAAAAAAAATTATTTCCTTCTCACAAAGGAACAAAACAGGTCAATGTGTCTAGGGAAAGGGAGTCAAAATCTCGCAGATTGCCAATAGTGGCAAGGCTAAAATTATGTTTAGTAATGGAGCAGTCAGTGGCGTAGCCAGGTTTTCGTTCATGGGGCAGCAAAATTCGGAAAGGCGCAATTTTTTGTTCCTGCTTTGGGCGCAAACTTAACATTTTAACAAACTTACATTTAAAAAAATGTAAATTCTATTTTGTTTTGTATACTTTTACAAATGCAAACACCAAAAACAACTGGGAAAAGGTGGCAGGTAGGAAAAAACTTAGATTAAAATATAGAAAATGGTAGGAGAGTAAAATAAAAATAAAAATATATATTCTCTCTCTAAAATTAATCCAAGATATGAAAATACAGAAAAATTTCATGCTACAACGTAATGGCTTTCATCATCGCTCTTAGCAAAAGCACACATCACATATACACTACTAGAACTCAATCTTACACGTACTTTCAAGAATTATAGAAGTTTGAACAAATTGGTGCATGCCAGAAAGTTCTTTCTTATATTATGTGTGCTTTGTGTTTGAAAAGTTTTGCCATCTGTTTTCCACATTAGTGAAACTAGCAGATGACTGAAGTTTAATGTTATGCAAATACCACTTTGAAAGCCTACCTGCTCTCTGCAGGAAAACTTTTCAAACGAAAGATAGGTTAGCATTGGTATCTCAAAATTGGAAAAATGAAAAGAAAAAAAAACTCCCTCCAGTCAACCACCATTTTGTGTTCAAACTAGGTGTCCAAACTTCAGTGTTCAAACTAGGAGTCCACCATGATGCTCACACAATACAAAGTGGCTATCACATACTATTAGATTGCAGACGCACAAGCAGAGGGTGCCATGAATCCAAAAATGTTTGGGAACCACCAATGCTGTCTTAACGCAGAGGCCCACCCAGGCATGGCCCGGGGGCCTCAGAAAAATCAGATTTGGTTGAAATTTCCTAGAATTTACCAGTTAGGACCTCAGAAAAACCACTTGGCCCAGAGGTCCATGATGCTCTTAAGACGGCCCTGGGAACCACTGCTTCAAACAAATTGGTGTTTGCAATTCCACTGCTCATCTTCCAAATTGAAGTGAAAGTGACAGGTGTATGAATCGATTGAAATAATTTGCATGTTTGATGGTGGCTCTTCGAAAAGCCACAGAGGTCGTTTACTAAACGAATAGCCGGCATAAGCAACTTATTGCCAGTGACTTCAATTTCTGGATTTGCACTCGCTGGAATGGCGTAGAATTGCTGCAGATCTGAATATGTGCTACAAACTAGTCCACCAAATTGTTTATCTACGATCGAGAGAAGCTTTCTTCAAAATAGACAGGCGAGTTAACCTATGGAGGCATCACTTACAAATAAGAATACCAACGGCCAGAAGGGATTGCTTTTGCCACGGATATAGATGCTGTGTGGTGAGAATATGGAACAGTTGTAACATTACCATTTAGGCCCCCGCAGAATGTACTGCTTCCCGCACCATGGCGCTGGGTATCTCTGCCACTTGTATACTTATTATTCTATTTTCTGCAGGTGGCAACATAATGGAAATCGGGGAGTCAAGGGCGTCTGGCTCTGCTTGGTTGTTGTTGATGTTGTCCTACTTACTGACACACGTGTCTTGTGTCTCTATGCACAGGCCACATTTTTCTCTACCAGCATTCCCATTTATACAAATACAAATACAAATACAACACCACAACAGGCAAAATGCCCAACGAGGTGGCTGATAAAAAGATGCCCATAAAAATATGGTTGTCATATGTTTCAAAAATACAGCAACCCATTTAAAAATGCAATTAACACAAATTACAAACAATATATACACATGACAAAATATTATACAATGCCCATAAAGAATACTTATGGTTGTCTTATTCTAAGAATGGATAGCTTCTCGATTTACCCCAACATGTTTATCGTATTTCTTTTTAAACGTGTCAATTGTGTTACAATTTACTACCTCCGGGGGTAAGCTATTCCATTTATTAACAACCCTATTGGAGAAAAATTCCCTGCGACACCATAACCTTGCATTGTCCCTCACCAATCGATACTGGTGTCCCCTTGTAAAAGCAGTCGATTGGCGGTGTACTAAAAGTTCATGGTCCATCCTATCCATCCCATTGAAAATTTTGAACACTTCGATCATATCTCCTCGACACCTGCGTTCATCCAATGTAAACATATTCAAAAAATGAAGTCTTTCTTCATAACTCAAGCCCTGTGTGCCAATAAGGACATGCGTAGCTCTTCTCTGCACCCCTTCAACCAAGTCTATGTCCCTCTGTAGGTATGGTCTCCAAAACCTTACAGCATACTCCAGTCCAGGACGAACTAAGCCTCGAAAAAGCGGAAGAATGACTTTAGGAGAACGCGAAGAGACCTTTTTGAAAATGAGACCAAGCATTCTATTCGATTTTTTGACAACCGCTGAACAATGTTCAGAAAACTTAAGTCGCTCGTCAATGAGAATTCCCAAATCGGTGACTCTAGTTGCATCCGGGATAGTGACACCATTCAACTCGTAAGAGAACCGTGGGTTGTTCGAACCAAAATGAGCGACCATGCACTTATCTACGCTAAACGTCATGCTCCATTCATTTGCCCATGCTGCAATCTTGTTTAAGTTGGTCTGGAGCAACTCCCTATCGCTTTCATTCCCGATTACCGACGGGTATGTTAATATTATCCGTTGTTAATAAAGTGTAAATATATAAAAAAAATCATTTCATGGATCAACTAAAGATTGGTGACACCGGACGTGAAACAAAAGAAACCACCATGGCAGAGGTGAGTGCCGTAGCACAACGCCCTTTCAACATGCATGATGTTTTGTTATGGTTCGTGCTGTGCAAAAGTACTTTCGAATTGGCCGTTCCGAAACCGATATCAGAGTGAAAAACAAAATACAACTACATTGTTGGAAATCTACCTCCAGATAACGCATCTCTAGTATGAGACATTCTCATGCACTCGCCAACTTTGGAGCGATACAAAAAACTAAAGTGTGAACTAGTCACACGTTACAGTGAATTCTCATCTGCACAGCTTAGGAAACTTCCCGTTTGTGAGCCATTAGGAAATCGAAAACAGTCTGACATTCTCCAAGAATTATAACAAAGAAATAACAACAATCATCAGCCCACTAACCCTTGACAAAACGGCAAAGCTGGCAGATAAGATCGAAGAAGCAAGCCCACCTCATGTAGACGACATGGAAAAAAGTCAATAATCGGACATGATCGCACAACTCCACGAAGAGGTTGCCCAACTATGCTGCGAACTGAAAACAGTTTTGCGTGTGTGTTTCACCCATTCAAAAAGATCAACAACACGACCTACGTCCCCGAACAGGCATTTCACTGGTACCATAAGACCAATCAAGCTAGAAGGTGCACTTCACCATGCAGGTTTACAAAAAACGACGAAGGCAGAGAGTAATAGCAACATGTAACAACGACATCTTGTTGCTTATTTGCAGTTGATCGAAGCACCAACATTTCATTCCTTGTGGACACTGGATCTGATGTTTCAATACTCCCAGCATGCAGCACTGACAAATATCAACCACTTTTCCAATTTTTCGATGCAAATTCATCTCCAATAAACGTCTGTGGTGAGCAGACAGTCACTTTAGACTTTCAACTCAGCAGAGTCTACTGGTGGACTTTCCTCTTGGCCGCGGTACCGAAAACGATTCTTGGGGCGAATTTCTTGTACAGCTTCAATTTGCTTCCGGACTTACAACAACGATGTCTCCTCAACATGAGGAAGAAACTCACTGCACACTGTCAACTAAAGAAGTCAGAAGTGTACTCAATCAAACTTTTCGACGGTGACGAAACTTATTAAAGCCTGCTCAGCATATCTTCGCTGAATGCCAAGCCATGCTGTGAGCATATCATCGAGACAACAGGTAAGCCAATTTTTGATAAAGCTCGCCGTTTCTCTCCAGAAAAGTTACTTTGCGACAAAAAACAATTTCTGGACATGCATCATATGGTCAAGAAACCTAACGGTGCATGCTATATCTGCAGTGACTAGTCAGCTAAATAAGACCACCACATCAGACAGATATCCTATTCCTCTTATCAGGCCTGTCATTTGGGGGATCAGCCCCCCCCCCGGGCTTTTTAAAATACAATAAAAATAAAAATGGTATATATATATAATTATAAATACATTGAGTACATGTTCTTTGTCCTCCCCCCCCCCCCCCCAGAAAAAGTTGAAATGACGACCCCGCGCCTCATATCCATGACCTAACCCACATGCTTCATGGGACTGCAATCTACTCCACCATAGACCTCGTCTCAGCGTATCAACAAATTCCAGTGGCAGAAGCTGACGTGTCCAAGACTGCTGTCCTCATGCCTTTCGGGCTTTATGAATTTTCTTTCATGCCCTACAGACTTTGCGATGCCACCCGGACATTAAAGAGATGCATCGATCAAGTGTTGGCTGGTCTTAATTTTTCAACGGGATATATCGATGACATCCTGATCACATCAGCGAACTCTGAATACCTGGACAGTTTTCAAACGACTGGCCGAGCATGGTCTAAACATCAACTCTCTGAAGTGCAAATTCTTAAAAGATGAAGTCATATTTCTTAGACACAGGATATCATCAAAAGGGATTTCTCCTTTTCATAATAAAGTGAAGACGATGAAATATTTCCCAAGACAAGCAATCATCCAAGAACTTCAAAGTTTTCTAGGAATGTCAAATTTTTATCGACGATTCCTTTCTGGGTTAACAGAACCACAGCTCCATTGTGCTCATATTTTTAAAAAAAAGTCAAAAGCAACGTGAAGATCAAGTGGACGAAAACATCAAATTAAGCTTTCGTAGACTGCAAGCAAAAACTTGTTTCTGCAACCCTTCTTGATTTTCCACATCACATCTATCAGCCGAACTCTCTATCATGGTAGATGCGTCCAACATAGCAATCTGTGCCTGTCTACAACAGCATGTCAACTCGCACTGGGAACTGCTCGCTTTCTACTCCAGGAAGCTTACCAAAGCCGAGATGAATTATAGCACTTACGACAGAGAGCTATTAGCAGCGTATGTGGCAGTGAAACAGTTTCAACACATGATCAAAGGAAAACATTTCATCCTCTACACCGATCATAATCTCTTGACGTTTGCATTTCATCAAAAGCCTCACAAGACATCTCTCAGACAAACACAACATCTTGACTTCATCGGACAACATACCACAGACATACGATACGTATCAGGCATACAGAACCAAGTCTTTGATGCTCTCTCTAGAATACAAGCCATGCATGCCTTACATCAATAGACTATTCCAAGATCACAGAAGCTGAAGCGACCAACAGTGAACTTGACTCTCTCAAGCATTCTTCCTCATCAAAACTCAACATCTACAATTTAGTTGGTATAGATAAACCACTCTAGTGTGACACATCTTCCACTCGAGTTCGTCCATATATACCGAATACTCTTCGAAGACACGTTTTCTATGTTCTTCACAATCTATGTCACCCAGGCATCAAAGCCACAACAAGTCTTGTCTGCAATCGCTTTGTATGGCCTTCAATTCGAAAAGACTGCACGACCTGGACTCAATGTTGTGTGCCTTGCCAAAAGTTGAAGATGCACAAACATACTTTTTCCAATCCGGGAAAAATAGATATGAAACGCTTGTTTTAAGTATGTCCACATCAATATTATTGGTCCACTTCCGTCATCCCAAGATTACACATATTGCCTCACCTGCATCGATCGATTCAGGCGTTGGATTGAAGTCTTACCGATGAAGGACATGACAGCAGTCACTGTTGCTTCAACATTCTATTCTGGTTGAATCAGTCGTTTCAGAACCCTAGAAGAGAAAATAACAACAGACCAAGGTAGCCATTCCGAAAGCTGCATCTTTCACAAACTCAAGAAACTCCTTGCTATTCAGCACATCAGGACGACATCTTACCATCCTCAATATAAGGAGATGATAGAAAGATTTCATAGACAACTGAAAGCAGCTCTGATAGCTAGGTCAAACATGAACTGGGTGAACACACTTCTAATAGTTCTGTTAGGGCTACGATCTTGCTACAAAGAAGACCTTAAAACCACACCAGCACAACTCGTATACGGCACAGAGCTCCGATTGCCTGGCGATCTGCAACAACAGTAGCAACAACATACCGTGTCCCACAGAATTAGTCTCATTCTAAAGAACCAGATGCAGCAGCTACAACCAACTCCTGCAACGACACATGGTGAAAAGAGACTACATACATTCAGAACTGAAGAACACCCCCAGGTCTTCCTACGGTCAGACACAGTGAAACGAGCACTCGTGCTAACTTACAACAGACCGTACGAAGTGTTGAAACGTGGTCAGAAGACATTTTGCTTTCTCATAAAAGGAAAACCTTCCATGGTATCGGTCGAAGGGTGAAAACCTGCCTTTCTGCTCACCGGCAGTGAGCCTCAGCCAACCAACAAAAAGACATGCATCTGTGCCAAAAACTTCCTCCATTGTTCCGAAAAGAATCCTGAACAAAGACACAGACCAGCAAAAATATTTGTAAAAACCATCTACGTTCATCAAAGCACATGACTTTTAAAATTTTTTTTTTTTCTCTTCTTTCCTCGTCCTTCGGACTGTGAGGAAGATAATGTAGTGCTCCCCGCACGATGGTGCTCGGGTATCTCCACTGCTTGTATACTTATTATTCTATTTTCTGCTGGTGGCAACATAACGGAAATTGGGGAGTCGAGGGCGTCTGGCTCTGCTTGGTTGTTGACGTTCTACTCACCAACACAGGTGTCTGTCTCTCTCCAGGCACAGGCCACATTTTTCTCTATCAGCATTCCCGTTTGTATTATGCAAATATTATCCGTTGTAAATAAAGTGTAAATATATAAACAAAATCATTTCATGGATCGACTTAAAGTCTTCCATCAGAAACTTGTCTGTGCCTCCAACGCAAGATTTGCTTCCGCTATTGGGGATTTCGACCTGACTGTATGCAAAGTGCTACCCTTTCTGACTTTTTTTTCCTCAGTATAAGTGTATTTGATGTCTTCTGGGGTTATTGTATTGTAAATAAATAAATAACCAGTCTTTCAATGAATCTTGTACATACTAATCAACCACCATTTTTGTGTAGCATTGTTATTTGATTCATATAATATCACACTTGACATTGCTCGACACATAATTCTCTATTTTTCTTTTTTTACACAACCTATGATACTATTGCTATATACTACTTTTCTTTTTTTTCCCTGCCACGCATAGTTATGCTCAGCGGTTCAAAGCCACAGTGTTTTGTAATGTGCATACATACCCACACACACCATATAAAATTGTCTTTGAAATTGAATCATCATACGTAATCTCATACATTTTTATTTGTTTTGTTGTACACCACATTATGCTTACCCGCATTACATTATCGTTGTCATGTATGTTGATTCACTCTCACCTTAGCTATCATGCCATATGTGATGGTCTCTCACCCATCTCGTATTTGAACCCCATCTCGTATTTCCCCCTTCCTGTAGTTAATGTCATGATGCACCCAACACTATCTCCCCCCCCCCAAATCACAAACCACACATAAATACATTAGAAGCAACACGTGTGTTCACTTTCCCCTTGCCAGGAATTCTACGACACACGCGTGTACTGAAATACGTACAAGTTAAGCAGCACAATCACAATTTTCTCTCGTCAGCTGAGACAGACAATGTGCCTCTGAGCCAATGAAAACCTTGATAGATATCAGGCGATTGCCTTCAACCAATAGCAGGCGTCTTCACTGACTTGGTGTGAAAACACACAAGGCTTTTCGGCAGAGAGAGTGATGAGTTTACATTGTTGTGTTTCGAACTCTCTCTTGGAATAGGAAAGGGCCAAGCTTCGATGGAGCAAAATGGGTAAGTGATTTAATTTATGTTTTGTTGTGAGAATGGCGAGATCTTGAAATATTAATAACAAATGTTCAGTTATTAGTGGTGCGTTAATAGAATTAGTATGATTGATGTAACATTGTTTAGATAACAAAATAAACTGTTCGAAATGTGTGAAGGAATCTGTCTGGCAATAACTTTTTATTTGAATATCATATTATGACGCATCATCATTCAATTATCATTTGTATTTAATTTGAATATTCCTAAGAGTAACAGCACCCACGAAAATTTCACAGTTACAAATTACACAAAAAAAAGAAATACCCCTGTTCTTGTTATCATACGTTATTATATTTGTGGAAAGAAATCTTTTCTGGACTTGACACTATGGAATACAGACATTTATTACAAATAATAAATCTTAAAACAAGATATTATGCCTATGCCTGCCCAAAATTCAACCTAGCAAAGCAGACATTATAAACTGTATTAACTTACTCAGATTTAACGTTAAATTAAATTAACAGCAGAATGGCTAAAAGTTTTTCAATTTTATTTTTTTGTGACGAATTACTGTGACTAAATCATAAAAAAAAATATATTTTTCTATTTTATTTGAATTCAAGTATGCCGCAGAATGAAGAAAAGGCTGACTCCTCAAAATACAACTGTGTTGACATGTTTTATATTGTAATAATATAAATCATAGATAAAGTAATCAATCATCAAACTATGTTGACAAATGTATGCCATTTTTACGTCGAACGATGTCGGGTCATATACAGTTTGACATCTGATTTTTGATGTCAAACTAAACAGACAAATATATGCCATTTTTACATAGAACAATATCTGTAAACGACATCAAAATCTCTACGTCGTTCCATATAGATGTGCTACTACGGAAACCAGCGTGTAACATAGTAAGGCCGATTTTTCAATTCTGACCTCATTCACTCATGCAGGGAAGCACAGTAGGGGGCTGACAGAGTTCCAGTATGGAGATGCGAGATAATTCACAATTATTTTTTTTCCACACTATCAATTCACTAGATGGGACCCGTGAAAAATCTGACCTGGGCCTCATCAAAGATCTCACAGCTTAGGGTTTATTCACATTTTACAGTAGCATCGATGGGGCAGGGTTTCCAATTTGCTCATTTTTTATGACAAGGGGGGGGGGGTTGGAAGATGCTTACATCATCAACCACCCTTTATAAAAATATGAAATGTTCTTAATGGCATCTCACTCTGTGTGCCAGAAACTAGTAAAACGTAAAACCTTTTGCGAGTTTGTGCCCACCTGAACTAACATTCTACCTATTGATCCCTACAGAGCCACTTTAGTGATCTAAAGTGGTATCTCTCTAAATGTTTCACCAATCCAAGTGATCTGGAAATATGTCACCGGCCACTTAAATGCTCTGGACCTGTGCCGCACGTCATACAAGTGATCCGTGATTATGTGATCTAAAGTGGTATCCCTCTAAACATTTCGCCAATCCAAATGATCAGGAAATATGTAACAGGCTTAAATGCTCTGGACCTGTGCCACATGTAATATAAGTGATCAGTGATTATGTCGCATATTTCTTAAGTAATCTGAGAATGTTCCGCGGGTAACTTGTACAACCGCACTGGGGGCTGCACCAGTGCTCTAAAACTGTGTCGCATGTCACTCAAGGGATAAATAAGCACGGATCGCTTAAGTGATCTGTGAATGTACCACAGGCCTACTTGAGTGATCTGAAAATGCGCCATTGGTCGCTTGAATGGTCTGAAATTGTACCATGGGTGACTTAATCTGTGGAGCTTGGTAAGTTTTTACAAAATTAGGTATGAGGGATACAGGCCACATAGTAACCCCTAGGGCTACATTTGGTCTGCGGGCTAAGGGTTTACCATATATGGCTGAAAGTGTGGGTCGCAATGAATTTCTTTAAAAAAAAAATTCAGACTTCTTAGCCTTAAAATAGGATCGAAATTAACGGAAATTGATTATAACAACATATTTTCTTTTGAAATTTGAAATATTTTTTGCATTAAAAAAATGAATTTGATTTTCTGGGGAGGTGGGGAAAACGAGCCCCACACGTGCATCTCTGAACCTACCAATATGCGTTAGGAGCTCCCCCCCCCCCCCAACTAACCTTAAAAGCAATACAATTTCTGCTTTGGCAGAATCATTAATTGCAATCTACGACACATTTGTATTATTTGGCATTATGTCTATATGCAGGGCCGGTCTTAGACCAAGTGGCACCCGGTGCAAAAGCAGTAGTCAGCGCACCCCCCCCCCCAGGCGCAAATCGCCTTGGAGGAGGAAATTTTTGCTAGTCATTACTTGTCCCGTAAAATACGGGACAGATTTATTCTACCATATTATAATATGGTAGGCTGCTAATAAAGACTCTTGGTGTGGTGATTGTCCCCCTCACCCCCCTCCCCCACCTCTTGGTTGGATATTATGGAACGAAGAAGTCGGAAAAACTTTCTTCCTAGAATGGGATTACTGCTATTCAACTTGTAAACAAGCATAAACCCCAACTTGTTTGATTTAACTAACAGATTTAAAAACATTAAAAAAGCAAAACGTCACACATATTTATGCAGGGAATGCATCATGAAGAATCTATCTTCTTGATACTCATTTTAATTGAATTTTATGGTAAAATACGCAGAAGTGCACGCATCACGTACCGGCTAAGCTGCTAATAAAAGTGGTTAAATTACAGTGATATTTTTCCATATGATTTCTTTCATATTTATAGAACTCATGAACTTCATTTGAAATTATCCCTTTCAGATCCAGTATTAAGTAATGGAAGGGGCAACATTCTGAGGCAACTTGGGCGGTACTCCGAGCCGAATGGGGGGGGGGTGCACTTGTAAATCCTCCTTTTTCTGAGCATAACTATTTCAAGGAGACTCCAAGAAAAGACTGCTCCCGAGAAAGCAGGCTATGGCCCTGGAGAAGGGGCAGAGCTGTCTCAAGAGCATCATGGGCCCCTGGGCAAAGTGGTTTTTCTGAGGTCCTATGTAGTAAATTCTAAAATTTTTAACTAGATCTCATTTTTGTGAGGCCCTCCGGGTGGGCTCATGAGTTAAGACGGCACTGGGAAGGGGTTGCATTTTCGCTCTGTAGATTTTTTTTAAATCTCGGGGACTTCGGCTTCAATTTCAACGATAACGCACAACTCTTGAAGTTTGGGCTGAACATCCCTGAGGTTGAAAAAAGAATATCTCAAGCGAAAAAAAGCAACCACGCGTTTGTGCATACAGGGTGCTATAAAAGGATTATGCATTATCACCGGTAAAAGTGATAAATGTTGCGAAATTGATCAAACTTACCGAGACGATTGGCAATTATGCTTTACCGATTCAACGCATTTACCATAACATACATAATGCGAATAAATAAATATATACTTTCTAGGAGCCTCATAGGAGGCTTTACCGTTACTCACTGGGTATCTGGAACAAGATCCATGAAACTCTGAAAAGACGTTCAGCTGTGTATATGTACGGTTTGTTAAAATTTTTCATACACACACACATGTTGCACTCAGGGGCAGCTCGAGACAAAATCTCCACCCGAGTGGGACCAATTTTTGGGCTCCCTGACCTCACCCAATAAAAAAAAACCTTTTGTTTCTTCCGCTTCGTTTTGGCCTTTTTACCTTGTATTTGGCGCTCCTAGAGCGGGCAGAAATCATTTTCCTATTTTTTGCCCTTTTACCTCGAACTTAACGGCCAAATTTTTCTTTGCCCTTTCACTTCAGATTTGACGCCCTTCTTAGGCATACCCAGTGCCACAGAGCTGCTCCTGGTTGAAGTAATAGGAAAGTCTGATGAGTCGGGAGACTGGCCAGTGAGTGGGCTTTTCGAAAAATAACTGTACTATTATATACACTCAAACCTTTTTTTTTAAATCTCATCTCGGTCATTTTTCATGTATATTTTATAGATATTTTTTTATAAATATACGTATCTTAAAGATATTTTTCTAGTAATGTATATTTAACGCGTTTCTGCGCCCCTTCTCATTTGTCGCCCGGTGCAGTTGCACCAGTCGCACTGCCCTAAGACCGCCCCTGTCTATATGATTCCCTTCTTAATTAAAAGCAATTATACAAATTTTATTTAAAAAAATAGGAAAAATAGGACAAAGTGGGACATTTCACCAAAAAGTAGGAAAAGCAGAATAAGTGGGAGAACTGCATTCAACAAAATGAACCATCTAGACCAGTGGTTCTCAACCTGGGGCCATATGGCCCCCTAGTGGTACTGGGATACCTGAAGGGGACCACGGAAGAAAATGGGAAAAGGGGCCATCACAGGTGGTTTGAAGGGCTTCAGAGAGCCGAGAGGAAAAATTAAGGTGTGAAGAAATAAAGCTTTTATATTAGTGACTATACACTTACAAAATCCGACAAAACCACCCATAAAACCAGGGCCGTCTTAGGGCATGGACCTACCCGGGCCTCACCACCTACATTTTGCAACAAGTTCCCTAGAATGAAGTTTTTTGCGGGTCCCAGGCTAGATTTTTCCCAGTCTCCCTTCTATATTGAATTATAGTGTGAAAAACAAAAAATGATGAAAACCATATCAGGCCCCGAGCTGCAGCTCTGACTGTCCCATTCTTGTGAGGGGTCATGTCCGGGGCCCTCATGTCCATAAGTAAGGTGGGGACATTATGATATTTGTATAGTACAATAAATTTTGAAAATAAGTAGGAAATGTGTAGGCTGTTTATTTTCAGCTAGGTATGGGACTAACATAGCATCACTTTGCCTGGGTGGGAGGAAGGGGGGGGGGGAAGTTAGATGTTGAGACGGTTCTGATAGAACTCGGACTAGTGGGGAGATCAATAAATTCTAGGCCAGTGGTCTGGATGCCAATTTTCTTTGCAAAATTTTCGTTCAGTATAAATTCAATGAAAAAATTATTTCAATACGTATAAAGGATCTTGCTTCTAGATGAAAGTTGAAGACTCGAGGTAAGACACGGGGGCCCACGAGAAACAAAAATGGTTCAAAGGGGGCCACGGGCAAAAAAAGGTTAAGAAACACTGATCTAGACTGTTTCTTACATCAGTTGTTCCCAAACTGTGAGTAGCGACTACCTAGGAGGGTTTGTTTTAATAAAATAGAGGGTCTTAATGAATGGGGGAAAGCGCAAGAGAGTAAATTAAAAAAAACAGACCTGAATTTTGTTTCAAATTTTCAAAAACTTTTAAGTTTAAAGTTGATTTAAATACAACATCCCATAGAAACTGGAACCTCAGGAATTTTCAATTCTTGAAAATGTTCGCCACTCGTGTGAACGAAACGTCGGAA
Source organism: Pholcus phalangioides (assembly GCF_987345545.1). Taxonomy (NCBI): domain Eukaryota; kingdom Metazoa; phylum Arthropoda; class Arachnida; order Araneae; family Pholcidae; genus Pholcus; species Pholcus phalangioides. The sequence continues at coordinate 10,490,222 of NW_028301613.1, forward strand.
GACAAAAACTGTATTTCACATGCCCCCTTCGGCGTGCCCCCTTCTGGTTCAGCGCCCTGGGGCACCAGACCTGCCTTCTTTCCCCCTAGTTGCAGTCCTGGATGGCCCTACTGCAAGATGTGGAGCCACTAGAATTTTTTCTACAACCCGTGTTTCTTAACCTTTGGAATCTCACAGCACAGTTGATTTCTTTTTCTTGATTGGAAGCCCTGGGCATACACAAGATTAACGGGAAATAAATGGGTAAAAATTAAGCAATAAACCACTCATGGCCCAGTTTGGCAGAAGCCAGGGCCCAGCGGTTGAGGAACACTGCAATGACGGATTTTACATATTCCTTTTCCTATTCACATTTTCCCAAGTACAATATTAGCCGCTTGGTATTTGCTCTAGCGTCCTGCTTAGGTATCCGTCTAAATCACACATCTTCAATCCATTGCTTGCGAGCACCGTGATGCTCCCTGAAGCACCCAGAGTGCTCAATGCTTGTGTCCGATTTGGTGCTCGCAAGAACTTGATCAATGTTTCTTTTAAACACCTTGTGCAAATTGCATACAATTATCAAAATCATCCGGATTTCATGCATTCGTATGTAAAGCATGTCTAAAGATCCAACAGCCCTGCTCCATGCTGTGGGGTGGTGGGGGGGAAGAAGATCATGTCTTTTTTCTACGGTCTACGGAAAAACCAATACTGTTCCTAAGAGGTCTCCCTACTGCCGTCTATTACAGTCCCCCCCCCCCTCCTCCTCTAGGAATTATCACATGATCCGAAAACCGTAATTGGCGAAACAGGGTTCCAATGGATAGTTATAATCCATCAAACCCCCTTCATCATGACTTTGCCAATTCCTGTGCAGTAGTGCGCTTTGCAATAATAGTTAGATTCTAATAAGGTGGGTGAAGACGTAGGTTCACCTGAGACCCAAGGGGTTTTTTTTTTTTCTTTCAAAAGTTTTCAAATGTTCGTAGACCTGGTAACACAGGTCGTGGCATGTGTAGAAAATTTTTTGGTCTTTTTAATCGTGCTTTGTGTCTACTGTCGTATGATGAAATCTCCACAAGGTGTGGAAATACAGAATCGTTCAATTTATCAAATAAGTTCTTCGCCAGTTTCTTTGCATATGACGTTACATCAGCCACTCCGGAATCACGTCTGATATTAACGTTTCTAACGTACCAAGGTAGTCTGGTGTATCTCCTCAGAGTCTTGTTCTGAAATCTCTCCAGAGCGATGATATTCATTTTCTTCAAGAACAACCAGACAGGCGCATCATACAGAAGAATCGGTCTAATTGCCATCTTATACAGAATAATTTTATTTCAAATTGAAAGACTTGAGTGCCTGTGGCTTAGTCTGTTGAGCATGACTGATGCCACAGTCGCCCTACGGATGGCATCAACACACTGCCGGGAGAAACTGAATCTCTTGTCCATTATCACCCCCAAATATTTATTGTGAATGACTGGGTTGATTATAACTCCTTGTACCTCTATGTGTGCTTGTTGTGGTAATGAGGACTTGTTAGTGAACCACGTGAATTTGGTTTTATCTGCATTCAGTTCAACACGGGTTCGCACACACCGGCGCTCGACCAATCTTACCATTTCTTGCAAGTTTGAAAGGGCCTTGCCAGGGTCCTTATCTGTGCAATAAAGGGCACTATCGTCGGCATAAAGAGCGGTGAAACCCTTAGGGGCAACTGGGAAGTCATTCATATGAAAATTGTGTAGGATGGGACCTAACACACTTCCCTGAGCTATTGATGAACAAATCTGTCTAGAATTACATATTGAGTCATTTATCTGTACTCGGAAGGAGAGCGAGTCGAGATAATTGCTCACAAATTTGATGATGTTATACAGCATTCCCATGCGAATCATCTTAAACAGCAGCCCATTGTGCCAAACTTTATCAAAAGATTTCTTTAAATCGAAAGAGGCTACTGCTGCAGTGTCTTTATAAATTTTGGCTTCTTGAATTCGTTCTACGAACTGCAATAATTGAGTGGTGGTCAAGTGCTTGCTGCAGAAACCGTGCTGCTCTGGACCGATAATGTTATTGTCCTCTACAAATTTGTATAGTCTGATGGCTACCACTCTCTCAAAGAGTTTCCCTAATGAACTGAGAAGTGAGATCGGGCGCCAATTCTGTGGATAGTGTAGGTCATGTCCAGCTTTGGGGATAACTTTAGCGAGTTTCCATTCTGCCGGAAAGTGGTTTGTACGGAGTAATTCATTGAATATGTTGACCAGCTGGCGAACCATATTTTCGGGGAGATTCTTGATAGTGTTGTTGGTGATGGTGTCCTGACCAGGTGCTTTTTTCTTTTTGAGGTTTTTGATAATGTTTGTTACTTATTCAGTGTTCGTAGGAAATAAAGCAGAGGGTTGTTCTGGGGGAATATCCCTAAAGAATACTTGAACTTCTCTGTCAACACTGGCAATAAGCTGAGGAGGAGTGTTATCACATGGAGAGAAAATGGAGAGAAATGAAGAGCAAATATTTCCGCTTTATCACTGTCACTATATACTGTTCCGTTTGTGCCGACAATCAGAGGAATCCTCGAATAAGTGGGCTTACATGTTTTATACACTTTGTATAACGTGCTGTAAGTCATATTGACGACTCCAAGAGAATCAGAAGTATGATTACATTAAAGCGTATTTAATAATTTACAACGTGAGGATCGTTTCGTGACCCGAGATAACAACGTGTCTCCGTCTCTGGCGTGTGTAGACAACTGATTAAAAAAACATGCCATCGTGGAGTTGTACACTTCGTACAAGAAGGAAAAATTTGTACTGAGTATGGAAGTACACTATGGTATGGCGACGCCATCTGGCGAGTGAAATATGAACTGAGGGCGCCGGCACACCACAGTGCCATCAGCACAATTTGCCTCACGTAAAAAGCTGAAGTAACGCTCACTCATAAATTCTTTGTTTTCTCTAGATACTTCTCTTTTTATAGATCTGTATCTATCTTGGTAGTACAGATTTAACGTTCTTTGCCATTTCCTCCTAAATTTGTTTTTTAATTTGATGCCTTGTTTCCTTAATCCAGCGGGGAATAATACCCAGTGGATTATTAGTGGGAGCGTCTCAGGTGAATTCCTTAGCAGTGTTAGTGAAGGTTTCTGTGAGAAACAATAAGTCAGATTCAATTTGATCAATATTGCCACCCGTGAAGGAAGGCAATGTGATTCTGGCCAGCTTTCGCTTAAATAATGGCCATATCACTATTTTCCAGGGTTGGTAAAAAAAACCGTTTTTTTTATTTTAAATAGTATTAACATTAAAAGCAATGAAATTTCTGAAAAATCATTCAAACTTCCAATAATTAACTAAAATAAAATGTTTATTAATGTAATTAACACTATTCCCATGCTAAATCAATAAATATTTATTACATTTTAACAAAAACCAACTTTTCCAATTCAATTATTTTTTGCTTAACTCAATGGATTACTGTGTGTTTGAAAATTCTTTTAATGTTATTATTAATCATATAATATATAAAGGTTTTTTTCCAGTTACTTTCAGTATACTTAATTAGGAAGCTATTTTGCAAAAAGTAATAAAAATTAGGTGAATATAATGTATTTAATGAAGCATAAATAATGCAAATTAATTAGCAATGATTTACGATATACAGGGTGATTATAACTAAGGTTCTGATTTCAAAACACTGTAAAAAAAGAACGATTGTCAGGATGACTTGAAAATTGATATGAATATTCCTGAAAAAATTCAATTTTTATTTGATAAAGGGGGAAAAATACTTAAAAATGTAAAATTAATGACATCACACAACATGTGGGAAATTTGCTCGCAGAATGGAAACGATAGCCAGTCATGGCAGAATGATACCTTAATTATAGCATTTCACGATTTTACAATTCATGGAAACATCACAAAAAACGAAGTAATTGAACAAATAACTACAACTTACTTAAGAAATGTTAAATATGTTGTCCACTGCGTGTTCTGGCTACGAGGTTGAAAGCACAAAAATTCTTGTTCAACAACAGAATCTGAGTATGCCATGGTCATAATGTGGATGTGCTTGCAATTCAGCTTTATTAAACCAAACGCGCGCCCCCCCCCCCCCACCCTCGTTAATATTCCTGAGGAATTTCTAACATATAGGGAATGTGCTGGAGATTACAATTCACCAAAGTTTGCAATCTGACCACTGTTTATAACATTTGAGGTACCCCCACAGCCAGAAGTTGCAAGGGTTAAGGTGCAACCTGTCAAAATGGGTCTTCAGCAGCTGCTTTGCTGATATTGCAATGTGTATCTTGATAGAAGTTCTATCCACACACTGATGCTGTGGAAGTGCCGAGATGATGTGGTTGCACAAAATAGATTATACTGCTGGCCAAGTACAGCATCATCTACTTGCACTTTTTTTCCTTTTGCGAAAGAAACTTATCCTAAGGATAAGTTAAACTTAACTAAGGAAAAACTTAACTAAAACTAAACTTAAACTTAACTAAGGAAAAACTTAACTAAAACTAAACTTAAACTTAACTAAGGAAAAACTTAACTAAAACTAAACTTAAACTAAAAAAAGGAATGTCTATGCAAATTTTCAAGTCATTCTGACCAGTACTTATTGTATAGTTTTGGAATCAAAACTTAAATTATAATCACCCTGTGTATAGCTGATTATTTTTCATAAATCTGTTACTACTATACAGTAGAACCTTGATTAACTGGGCTTAACAGTGTGTGTGTGAAAGTATAAAAAAAACTGGATTTTCGTTTGCGTAAATATATTCTGCATCAGCAATTCAAGGCACGCATTGCACAAGAAATAGAATAACTATTGAATATTAAGACTGGGAGATATACAGTAGGAGATGTGCTACTTCTTATGGGAAAGAAAATGTATGTGAGGTAATGTAACAACTAGTTCATTAGTGTTTATCCTTTAAGGACAGCTGGTGTCTTTATTGGATTATAGGACCACCTGCCCCTAGCATGATGGTGTCACTACTGCAGCTGCTTCTTTGTGAAGGGAAAAAGAAACCATGTGAGGTAATACACCACTACATTTAGATGTGTGATGCAATCCTTATTCATGAATTTGCTCAAGATAGAGCAGCAGAATGTAGCCAAAGGTTAGAAAATGTTGTAAGAATGAGAAATTTTGGCTTTTATATACATAACTTTAAATAACTAAGATACTTCATATGAAAAATATATGTATATTCTGGCCACTTTTATGAGACTTTTTGAAAAAAACCATTCATAAAATCTTATGTCATTTAAAGATATACCATCAGAATGTACCCCAAGGATATAAAATGTGGTAAAAATGAAACATTTTGGCTAATAATGAACCAATATGATATTTTTCAAGGAAAAAAATGATATTTAGGCAGCTTTTATTTGATTTTTTGAAAAAAACCACTTGGTTTAAACCAAACAACCCTGCTATTTTCTTTGGTTTACATATAAAGGAATATTGAAATCCGCTACCAGAAATATAGGGTTGTGATCAGAATCCGTGACAGGTTGAACGTGAATCGACATAGCAAATGTAAGGTTCTTAGCAAGCGCTATGTCAAGAATATCTGGTGACTGGCCAGCCTGGTCAGGAAAATGAGTTGGAGTGTATGGCGCATAAGGTTGAATGCTCTTTCTGATACAAAAATTTTCGAGCACCCTGCCTTGGGTGTTTGTAGAGTACGAGTTCCACAGAAAGGATTTAGCATTCATGTCGCCACACATTATCACTGGGTACTACTTCACCAAACACCAACTCTGGCCATATCGCTATAGTGCAATTTACTGCCATTAGTGAGATGGGTTGGAAGTGAAGGCGTTGTCTATCGGTGGTCGCCTCGAGTTCATTAGGGAAAATATCTTATATCAATATCCTCCTCCCTTGGGTTCGAACCCGGGACCCTGACAACAACCTTCACGATGGTAGACGAGCATCTTACCACCATGCCACTCGGGCACATATCACTGGGCACTGACAATTGAAAAATTCGTTAAAAAGTGGAATGTCTATAGTGTTTCTTGGAGGTTTATAGCACACTCCTATCCTAATTTTTTTTTTATTGTTTACGTAGATCTCTATTGCTATTACCTCACATTGTGTCGAGGGAGGTAGCTGAATAATATCATAATTAATGTGTCGCTTCACATATATAGCTACTCCTCCCCCTGGACCAAAGCTTCTATCCTGTCTGATACAGTCATAATTTGCTACTTTGGCAGTGTGATAAGGATGATGTTGGTTTCGCCACACTGCAGTTTGTTACTTTACTGCTATTGGAAGCTGCTTTGGAGACCCGCACGTCTCTAACAGCTGTTGCCGGTGATTCACTTCGTTGAGGAGGGGACCTCAGTATCACATGATCCTGAGAACACTGCGCTTTAGAGGTAGTATTACAGATGATCAAACGCCCAGACAAGCAGAGAAAGAAAAGTTCTTTTTTGTTCATCCCGTCTAAATAGCTTTTTTGCCCCAGCCATATAATGTCTGTCCCAATGTAAAATGGCTACATATTGACGCTTTTTTTCTGTTGCTCTTAACCCATCCATCCCTCCAGGGCAAAAAAAAGAATGAATAAAACCTGATACAGAAGAAAGAAATATTGAATGCCACAGCTTCTCTAATGCCCAGATTTAAGGGGAAAAAATCAAACAAAAATATATCTGGAGAATCAAAAAAATCTGTAACCTTCACTCAAATTTTACTTTTTCACGACTTCAGTGACCTTTTTCTCATTCCGTGACTTTGTGACTGTCCAGTGTTGGTGAATTAGAAAAATTATCCATATAACGTGTAGTACTCAGATATGTCATTCATGTTGCAAAGGGTTATATAGTTATTAAAATAAAAATGTTAACTTTTTATACGGACACCGTGTGCACAAAAACCCAATTAAAAAGTGCAGCCCAATAATACAACACAGTAAAAAATATAATAAATTTTCAATCAATGTAAACTTTGGATCAAGTATTATGTCAGCATTGGGGGGGGGTTCTGATTTGCTGACTTTTGATGACAAGGGGGGAAGAGGTTTGAAGGTTTCTTACGTCATCAACCACCTTTTCTTGAAGATATGGAATATTCTAAGCTGCTGACGAAATTTTGCTAACAATGGGGTCAGTGTTTTGCTGACAAAGGGGTCAAAAAATAACTAAAAATTTGCTGACGTAATACTTGAACGACCCCTTTGCGCTTGAAGATGTCATAATGTCACCAAGTTACTGAGTTACTGTACAGGATGAAGTTTGAATTATTTACAAATTAGTTTTTCTTGGGTAAATTTGAATTTGGATAAATCAGTATTTCAAACTGATCAGAACTTATAAATAATCTGATTTCAAATAAAAATATTATTGGTTTACTGATTATAATTTCGCTAGTGATTCACATTCATCGTGACAATCTGATATCTCGTTGGATGACAAGCTATGTCCAAGTGACTTTTTTGGTTCATAATGTGGCCTCTCTCACAGACTAATATGGACGAGGTGCATGTCTAGTTTAGTAGTATGGTATTTTACTGGCAAACCGGTCGCCCTACAGGAATACTTTCAGTTAGAAAAATTATCCAAATAACGTTTAGTACTCAAATATGTCGTTCATGTTGCACTAAGGGTTATATAGTTATTAAAATAAAAATGTTGACTTTTTGTAGGGACACGTGTGCTCAAAACCCCAATTAAAAAGTGCAGCCCCGTCTCTCCTGATTCCAACAAAACCATTTTATCTGCATTTAACGTAGTTTTTTGGTTGGTTGTATTAAAATAAATGCTACTGTCAATCACTGTCATTAAAGTGACACTGTATATATAAATACATCCATCTCGAAACCTTATAATTATTGATAACACAAGCTTATGACAAGGGCTCTGATTTTTATGAGCTAAAGAAGAAACATAATTGCTAAGAACTTATTAGCAATGATGTTTCATCTTTAGGTCATAAAAATAACAGCCCTACTTATGAAAAATTGGATGAACACACACAAAAATGTCACTGTGCTTGAAATATTTGATACTTCAAGTACTAAATTTCATCTTTCAACTACTTGGAACCTTGTGCTGGGTGTTGAAATATCCTGCGGTGTTGAAAAATCAATCGAATCTTTATTATATTAATGTTACTTAAATAGGGGAAAAATTGTGAAAAAATATTCTATGCATTTTGTTTGAAATTTTTTGAGAGTCTCTCTTAATAAATTTCTTCGTGGCCCCATTATCAGCAGCCATGGCTCCCCTTTTGCGATATTTTTCTCCATGCCCCCCCCCCCTGAAATATCCTGGGGCCCCCTGGTTGAGAACCACTGGCATAAAGGGTGGGTCGTACAGTCACGTTTTTTGGTTGGTTGTATTCAAATAAATGCTACTGTCAATCACTGTCATTAAAGTGACATTGTATATATAAACACATTCATCTTGAAAACTTTTCTTTTTTTTAAACCGAGCACAACTCAGGTCTATCGCCATAGGCAATTTACTACCTAGCGAGTTGTGCCGGAAGTGTAAGTGTGTGTACCTAACAGTCTGAGTGCGTATCTAGTGTTGTGTATGATTTTTCAGTGCTGCCATCTATATCTAAGAAGTGAAGTGAGTAATGTGTAGTGACTGAATATTTGTACTGTTTGTAGCCCTGTTGCTCTCTGTGGAGAGACTTTTTAACGGGGAGATCGGCTCGCATTTGCGCCTCGAAGTTGGGAACCACAGAAAAACAACTTCAGCCGACCACCACTGTGGCGACGGTGGGGCTCGAACCCGGGTCCCCACGATGCGAGTCCGTCACTATGACTACTCTACCACCACAGCGGCATCTTCTTGAAAACTTATAATTATTGGTAACACAAGCTTATGACTAAGTGGCCCCATTTATCAGCAGCCATGGCTCCCCTTTGGCAATATTTTCCTCCATTGCCCCCTGGAATATCCTGGGGCCCCCTTGGGGCCATATGGTCCTTGGTTGAGAACCACTGATGTAGACCATTACATATATACATAATCCGAAATTAAAAATAAGCATTTAATAAATTTTATGTCAGAAATGTGCAAAGGATGCAGATTTATGTTTAAGTTAATAAACAAAATGTCATTATATATTGATGGGTTTTTTTTCCGATACAGCGACACGTATGTGCATGTGGTGTTTATTCCAAGAAATATTTTATTATATTAAAATTTATGTATTGCAATAATGTACGCAATGAAATATATAGAAACAAAAGACATAAACCACTAGCGGGCCCTGTCTAGAATTTTAATCAGTCCATGAAACAATTTTCATGGACTGAAGAAACTAATGAAATATTTTCCAAAAAATATTTCATTACTTCAAAATACACTTTAGGACGTGCGGTTAAAGATAATATGTATAGATACTATGTAATGCATTATTTATTTTGTTGCTAGACTATAATCAAGTATACAGAAAGTATGCACCATACATTGTGGAATTTAATTTATCAGTGTTTTTCATCGATGTGTAGACCCCTACAGACCGGAGGTTGAGCACCCTACCCATTATATGGCAATCATTGTGGATCGGAATAGGATACGAATACAGGACAGAAAAGTAAAATTTAGGCGCAACTATATACAGTACCACTTTTTTGCCTTTTGTTTGTTTATGGCATTAGTAATGGCATGGGAGGAGTGAAAGGGGGGTTAAAAATTTAGAATGAAATTAGAGGGGCGCGGCAAAATTTGTATAGCCCACAGGCGGCAAAAACACAAATACAACCCTGGGTATAACAAGCATGTGTGCATGGTCAAAAAGTCAACTGGAAATTTTTTTGCCTCTCCACTACTGACTCAAAACAGTTATCACATGACACTATTTATTTTTTTTAATTCTTAGAGTATGCAGAGGGATTTTTATTTGCTGTGTGCTGAAACCATTCCAAGGATTTTTCTCTGGCAAGAAAATATTAGCAGAAACTAAAAAAAAAAAAAATTCCAACAGCTAGATTTATTTAATCCAGCCGAGTTTATTTACATTTATCCACTGTAGAAACTAGGGACAAATCCTAGCAGTTGGCAACTCTGGCAGTACCACACCCTCTCCTCTCACTTTCAGCTTCTTATTTCACCCTTTAATTTTACAAATAATTCCATTTTTCATTTTCATTATATCCAAGGAGTTCTAGCCATTTAACTTACCTCTTTTTCAAGATCTTGACCAATTATGCCAGCTTCCACCAGAGCTGTGCAATTTTCTTTATTAACCCATAAAATCCTGTTCTGACAAACCAAAAAAAAAAAAAAAAAGAGTACATTAGAGATAAACAAACATAGAAAAAATGTAACAGAACTTACAGAATGCAAGTTCTGTTACACACATTATTTCTTTAAGAAAACACACACAGGATATGATTTTTTTCCTATGCAATAGTAAGCATCAACTGCTGTTAATTTTTTCGCAACAGAAGAATAACTACAACCGATTAATAAAAGATGTAATAATACATAAAAACTGCTATATTTGCTACAGATATTATCATGAAACTACAGGTTGAGTTGGAGACAACTTCTTCCTATTGAATGATACTCAAGACCTTTTTCATCCATCTGTGAAGTGTTTCAACATGTCCCGATCACACTAACAGAAGCATCTGTATATAACTGGTGTGCTTTTTGCCCAGCACGAAAAAATATCACATATGTCAGCATCTCAATTCATATTGCTTCAAATTCTGGGATGATGGTTGTTTCTTCTTTATCACAGCAAAAAAATGTGTGTCTGGGACTTTTCTTTTTTGTTAAATCTGTGACAGGCAGGATCATTGTGGAATATATAGTAGTAGCTTGAAGTTCCAACAAGCTCCTCAGCTCTTCCTTGTTGGTAAATAAACTCAACAGCAGCACACTCAATACTTTTTCAGGATAGGATACATATTTTCCTGATTCAATAACATGCCCAAAAATTTCAATTTTTGAGTTGTGCTATTATTGCAGCCCAAGAGCAATATGACGAATTTGTGCCCACAGTCAAATAGTGATTATAGCAGTCTGATATAGTCAGTCCACTGTTCAAACTTTGAAAGGTAGATCACGTCTGAGGTTTGGTTGGATCAGCATTTTGTCTCTAAAAGTTCACTAGTTTTCAGAGTTGACATGTTTTTGAACTAACACCTTAACTTTTATTTGAGAGTCGCCAAAAGAATGAGCACATGCCCCATTGTTATTACGTATTCATGTATTCTCATTTGAAAAAGAGGCAGCATGACCTACTTTATTTTCTCATCATAAACTTCATTCTTGTGTATTAGGACTCTGCCGCTGATAATCTCATAATTTTGCTATTGTTTCTTAGCTGATTCCCAAATATCTTCCAGTGTCTTACCACCATCTACATTGTGATTAATCCTTTCTTGCCCCACTCTTTGGACGCATCAACTAAATCCAGCTCGCAATTGATCATCTCAACCTTCTCCACGGAAATTATCATTGTAATGTCTCGGTTCTTCACTTCATATTCTTAAGTACAGAATTCTTTATCACTTTCTAATAAAGCTTCATATGCTGTGAGAATAACAGCATTTCACATACTAATCTGTTGAAAACTGGGTTGCCAAACTCTCCCCCCCCCCCTCCACCGAGCGGGTTTTTTGGGAAAAATGGTTCCCCCCTAAATTAAAGTTGAATTTAAAATTCATTTAAATAAAAAAAATTGCATATAACGTTGCTTAAAAATATATATTCAAGTGAAGGATTTCAATTAAATTTTTTAAAGCAATAATGAAAGATTTAATAATCTTTAATAACAATAATTTAATAATAAAGGCAACATGAAGCAAAACATGTTAAGTATAATAATACCATATGTGTTTCATAATTGTTGCAACTATATTTTTAAATGTAAAAATTTAGCAAGATGGGATTACAAATTTTGAGGTAGTCTTTATTATTGAGAAATAAAAAAAAAAGTTAATTAGCTTTCTGTGACTGTCATTCAAGTAATAAGGTAGGGATACATAAATTTTGTACTTACGAAATAAATACGATAAACAGGAAATTTGCCAATTTTGACGAATTAAATGGTAAAATTTGATTTCTTACTACTTAACAAAATATAGGTAATTTACTCTTTCTGAAATGGAAACATAATTTTGCTCAGTACTTGTGAGCATGCTTGAAAGGGAAACCACAAGCAACACTTCTTTTCCCCTCTGACATTGTGTTAGATGTAAATACAGTCACGTTTGGTTAAAACATAGCCCCTAGGTGCATCTTAACAGCACCATGGGCCCCAGGCCAAGTGGTTTTTCTCAGACCCTACCTGGGAAATTCTTGAAAATTTTAACCAGTTCTCACTTTTGTGAGGCAACTCTTCTCATGAGGCCCCTGGGCCGTGCTCAGGTGGGCCCATGCATTAAGGTGATTCGAAAAGGTGACCACTGCCTAGGTGCTTCGAAAAGTGTATGTAATAACCAACATGTATGCTTTAAGTGAGGTGTTGAAATTAGCTTACATAGGAAAAGCATATATGCATTATTGAGATTGGCAAAATAAGATTGACATATATTGCATGACATAATTGAAATATAATATAGCATAAATATAGTTTTTGATTGACATCTGAAAAGTTTTGAAAAATTATTAGGAAACGCAAGATATACAAGAGCATGCAGACATTTTTGGAAATGATAATGATTTTTTTGATTTAATGTCAACAGTTTTCCTTTGAAGTTGGCAGCAATGTACAATTTAAAACTTCAAAGAAAAAAGCCCACTGATGTTTATGAACTTTATATACATGTCACCGATCAATAATACACTTAAATTAGCATAGCTTTTCAACAGTGACTGAGTTGATCCACAACAATTGTTCTATTTGAAAAATTTACGTATCTTCTAGGTATTAGTTTTTCGTGATAATGCCAACCACTTGAATTGGAGAAATGTCAAATTGATACTCAAACTCTGAGTGTCCCTTTGGTCCAAAGAGAATTTTATTCATGCAAATCAGCCTTAATTTTGATACAAGTGGATTTAGTACAATGGATCACATTCAAACAATCAGGGAACTTATACAGAGACACAAAGAATACAAATTACCATTGTGTATGACCTTCATTGATTTTGAGAAAGCGTTTGACTCTGTCTACACATCTGCTGTTGTTACAGCTCTAGATGTAATTGGGGTAGAGAAGACACATCAATATCATTACGAAAATATATGACAAAACAACTACAACCATTCATTTGGATAAAAAAAAAAGCAAAGATTAAACTGAGGAAAGGAGTCAGACAGGGTGATACTATCTTACCTAAACTCTTTACTGCTGTTTTAGAAGTATTCAGAAAACTGGATTGGGATTAGAAAGAAATTAAAATAAATGGAGAATTTCCCAACCATTTGTAGTTTGCAAACGACATTGTTATTACCAGCAGTAATCCAGACGAACTAGGAGAAATCATACAAGATTTTGTAAAGGAAAGTATTCAGGTGGGTTTGAAAATAAATCTGAAAAAGAAAAAAGTTATGTTCAACTCCTTTACATTCAAAAAGACTATCTTCCTCAACAACACAAAGATAGAAGTAGAATGTTATGTATACGTGGGACAGGAAATTACCATGGACAACGGAATCATTAATGAAATAAACAGAAGAATCAAGATTGGATGGACCACTTTTGGCAAAACTGTGTAATTCTGTTAGTTCTAAGTTGGTTCTTCACATATTCTTCACATTTTTTTCTGAAATGAAAATGTGGTAGGGCATTGATTTTGTGTCATTTACTAATTGTAAATTAGACAATTACTTATGATTATATGATCCATGTTCATTTAGAATTTTAAATCTATTTTTAGGAATTTTAGGGCTTGTGACGATCTTAAATCTGGTGGTATCTTTATTAAAATAATTTGTCCACTTTTTTTTGCTGGGGCAGAGAGAGAGAGAGAGAACGAATAGCACAATTTCCATAGGTACCAGTATGTGGCTCGTCAGCAGAAAAAGCATATTGGTCATTCTGACCTCCTCTTTCCAGGCAATTTCTGGCTGAATGAGGTTTGGTACACATTGTACAGTTTGGTTTTCAATGGGGGCCATTCAAGTATCATGTAAGCAGATTTTCAGCCATTTTTGACCCCCCCCCCCCCCACGTCAGCAAAACACGAAACCCCCCCCCCCCCAGCAAAATTTCGTCAGCGGCTTAGAATATTTCATATCTTCAAAATGGGGTGGTTGATGCATAAGCAACCTTCAAACTCCCCTCCTCTCTTGTCATCAACAGTCAGGAAATCCGAACCCCCCCCCCCCCCCGGCAGTGTTTCTCAAAGTGTGAGTCGTGTCTCCTAGGAGGCCTAGCTATTTTGTCTAGGATTTTCGCCGCCCCCATTATATTAAAATTTGATGTTATAATGGTGTTCTTTGTTTCCACCTGAAATTTGCTGCCTGTGGCAGTTGCCCCTTCTGCCTTCCCCCTCCATTTCCGGCCCTATTTAGAGGTGTCGTGACGAGCTGGAGATATTGATTTGTATGCTTATTTATTATTTCAATTGGTTCTTTTGTAAGTAAAAATATCTACCAAACTATTCTGGGAAGACACAGATGAACCATGAATTGGGCAAGACTGGGCAACTAGTAACAAAATGCTGAGAACCATTGAGTTACGGGACAATGTTCAAAACAGAATATATGATCACGCATACCTGAGGTATTTCTCAACTTGGAAAGGTGTTGCCTAAAATCTGGCAGAAAAACACTGCACTTAAGATTTTTCTGCGAAATTATTTCAAACTGTCAAATTAATGAATGACAGTTGCATACAGGGCCGCAATTAGATGCTTGGTCGGCCGGGACAAGCAGGCATTTTGATGCCCCTTTGTAATTTTGAAGTAGAGGTTGAAGGATGAAATTGGTGCAGCCTCTAGTCCAGTGGCACGAGACCCACTGCTCCCCACTAATTGCAGCCCTGCTAAAATTTTCTAATTTTTCCTTAAAACACTTCCATATTGCCCTGCAATAGTACTAATTGTTCTGCGCATACGTCGCAGATTTCGGCATATTTGGCTTTGTGGATTGTATACATAAGAAACATTAGAATTAAGTATCATTGTAAATAATCGTCAAAAATTCATTTTATTGTACACTGGGGAAACAACGTAACTATACCGAAATGAGAAGCAACCAACAGCTAGACTTTTTTTCGGAACTGTATGAAGTTCCTTCTCCAGTAGCAAAGAAAAATTAAAAGATAAATATTTATGATAAACATCATTTCGTCTCTGTCTTGAACAGCGAGTAACATCCCGCTATAAGGATTATTTATATTTTCATTTTTCTTTGCTATTGAAGAAGGATCTTCATTCAGTTCCGAAACGTGGCTAGCTGTTGTTCGCTTCTGATTTTGGGTATAGTTACATTGTTTCCCTCTAGTTATTGTCTCATTCAAAAGGTGTTTCCTTTCTATTTACTGCAGTATTTCAAAAGAATTCATAATTATTAAATTATTGTAGGTAACATCAGAATTCAGTATTATCTATATACAGGGTGACGGTATCCTGTAAGTGCTAATATGGCATTTATCTCATCAACCGTCCATTGTAGAGAAACGATTCTAGTTTGGGAGTTTAAATACAGTGTGTCACAAAATAAAAATCTAAATTTTTACACGGTCCTCCTGTGTTCAAACTTCCAATTAGAAAGTTGTTGCCCTGTCTCTTCTGTGATGCCAAAAAAAATTCCATTTGTTCTGAGCGCAATGTTCACAGAGATATTCGACAAACTGAGGAAACTTTGGAAAGAACAGCATTAAATGCGGAAAAAATATTTAACGTTCTTTCTGACAAAACTGGTTTTTTTTTTTTCTCAAAAGAACTGATCTCAATGCTTTATTGACGTTTTGCTTGGATATAGAAACCAAACAACGAAACACATGATTTTTTTTGGAAACAGTTATTTGCTAAATATTATGCTGAGGTGAACTCAGAAAGAAAAGTCATCACGTCTCAGCCGGGACTCTAAACCAGGCCCTCTTGCATGCCAGGCAAGCATGCAAGATCCACAAAACAAGATTTCTTTTATTAAAGCTTTTATATAAATAATGCATTTTCTTATTTTAAAACATGTTCAAAACTGATCAAAAACATCATAAGAGTGTTTGAGATTTAAGAAACAGTAATGTTATGTCAGTTTTAGTAATGTGTTTTGAGTAATTTTTTGTAATAAAATTTTTTTCTTGATTTTAATTTTATGAAATATAATTTTAAATTACAATAGTTTTTAATTATTGATTTCAATTTCCCTGGGGGAATTTTCATTTTCAAGTTTCAGTTATACGATTTTTTCATTTATATGATGCTTTGACCCGCTGTGTTCCTGCGGTGTGACTGAAACCTCGACAACGAGTCATATAAATGAGGTTTTGTTGAAGGGGACCTGAGCTCCGCCAACACTTTTATTAACTTTACGCCTATGAGTATAACTGCTCTATCTCAAAGCAACAGGATCATTTAATTCATAGGTCTGTTAGATCTCGTATTTTATGTACCAATGTTACTCATAACATTTAGATCTTAGAAGGGGTGATTGCCATCCTCTGGAACTGTGTCTGTTTTAGAATCGGCTATAAACTGTAGATACCAATACAATTAACCCTGGTATGCAGAATAGGATAATGATGTGACAAAAATGGTCACGGCAGCTGCAAGGGATGCTAGCTTGTTACCTTATTATTTTCATTATCAGAGTGTCTACTACATACCCAAAGAGAAGTTTTATGAATTTTTGTTGACCTCTGCTTGTCTGCCTAAATAAGCTTCACAGGAATCTTACATCGAATACATTTCAAACCAACTACGACCATGGTCTACATCAGTGGTTTGCAACCAGTGCTCCATGTGTACCTCCCAGGGGCTCCACGGCGACTCGAGGAAAATAAGATGAATCTGTAAATTTGATAGATAGGTAAATAACAGAGTCCTACAAAGTTCTGCCATGAAAATTATTTACAAAAAAGGGCTCCTCAAGTCAAACAAGGCTACATCATAGAAATTATATAGAAAAGGGCAATATATATGCAAGTCAAAAAAGGTTGAGAACCGCTGGTCTAGACAAAGTAATTTTAATTAATGCGCAACTGGAAACCATTTTCAATTGCACACTAAACATGCTGGTGAATGGCGTAAAAGGAAATGGCATATCAAGGGCATGAATAGCAGAAAATGAATAATAGTAGAAAACTTAGAGAAAAATGAAAGACTGAAAATCTGTTAAAGATGCTGGAAAATAAAATACACAGAACAAATCAGTTAAAAATATGGAGTGAAAACAGATGTACTTGAATGAATCAAAGGAGTTGACTTTTTAATGGAAAAACAGCTGGAAATAGCGATTGAAAGGTTTTTGTTGTTCTATGGATTAGTTGCAATTCATGTAGTTTGACCCCATTTTATAATTTCTCTGAAGTCTAGGTGGCAAATCCTGGGGAGGGGGCCCTCAAGCTAATTCCATTTGCTGACTCAAGAAATAAAATTGCGGGAAGGACAAATGACGTCATCAAAAAGTCAGCTTCTATTGTGACATAACTTCAAAGTTTCTTGAAGGAAAATTTTGTTTTTTGGTGCAAGATGATGCAGAGTTGAATAATTACCGCGTTTTTGTATCAGAGTGTAGCAAATGAGGGGAAATTGTCAAAATTTGTAGCAGAATGTAACAGACGTCTGAAATTACTTTTCCATTCCTGCCTTTGGAGAAAAAATTATTGTGGGCTCTTCACAGAGAAAAACACACAGCCTCCATTTTCGAAACATTTATTAACAAAAACATACAAAACGATCACACACAGATATAACGAAAAAAGAGGCCTTTCCCGCCGACTTCTCCCGGCAAACTCACTGTTGCCAAAACTAATCTTTACAATACTACTTATTCACTTGCGTGCCGCAGTGCCACATCTACCGACAACAAAAACAACTAAAAAAAATCCTACAGCTCGGCCATCCTGCGGCTCACTGACCTCAGTGACATTTTACATGAACACAATATTCTTATAAGCATGAAAAATTCGGAACATAAAATTTGTATCAGCATAAAAATTCAGGACATTATATTCACATACATTTCTAATAACGTTTCATGAGATCAGCAGCGGTAGCAGTGGTAAAAGGACCTGAATGATCTCCGACTTTCGTGACCTCATATCTGTACTTAGCATTCACTTTTGTCACTTCATATGGACCAAAGAATTTGGGTCTCAACTTTAGTCCGGGGCTGAATTGAGTCCTTTGTAGAGCCACCAGGTCACCAACTTGGTATTTGGGTGCCTTTTTTCTCTTTTTGTTGTAAGTACGCCTATTTTCAGCCTGAATCTTGTGGATACTTTTCTTCGCTTCTTCTCTAATGACATTTCTTTGATCGTGGAATTCATCTACAGCCTCTTCCATCAGAAGATCTAGTACAATGTCTTCTTTATTTTTCATTTTCACACCAGTTAAAAGTTCAAATGGTGTGTATGTATTTCATACTTCGACTAGTTGTGCTGTTCAAGACCCTCTGCAACTTATCGACGTACTTGAACCATTTTGTTGCATCGTGGAGAGTCAACTTGGTTAGGACTGGTATTAGAGTATGGTGTATTCATTTGACCTGTCCGTTCCCGTGAGGAACACATGTGGCAATCTGTAAATGCATGATGCCCTCTTCAGCACAGTAATCACTGAAACCTTTCGAAGCGAATGCTGAGTCTCTGTCAGTTATAATCCGGTACGGACTCCCAAACGTTTTCTGCTGAAGCTTCAGTTTCTCCAAGGCGGCCTCTGCCGACGTAGACTTAACTGGATGCAACCAGGTGAATTTCGTGAACGCTTCTACAACAGTTATATGCTGGTAATTCTTATTCGTTGAAGGTAAGAGACCTATGAAATCAACCTGATAAGTTCCTAGTGGTACATCTGCTTTTGGGATTGGGTTCAAAAACCCTTCCTTTTCCCCACATTTTTTGTTTGCCAATATGCATGGAACACAACTGGGAAT
The DNA here is from genome assembly GCF_987345545.1 of Pholcus phalangioides. Taxonomy (NCBI): domain Eukaryota; kingdom Metazoa; phylum Arthropoda; class Arachnida; order Araneae; family Pholcidae; genus Pholcus; species Pholcus phalangioides. The sequence continues at coordinate 10,509,209 of NW_028301613.1, forward strand.
AACTCTTTCTGTCAGCTTGCTCAAGTTACGAATATGGAACTCTTGCTTGACAGCCTCTTCCGTCTTAGACGTGAAAAAGTGACCTTTTTCATGGGCTAATTTTATCAGCTCTATCTGCCTGTCTTTTGGAACCACAATGAGTTCACGACCATTCATAAATTTGTAGAGAATATTGTTCCCTACAAAGCATTCTTCAGATTCAATGTCAGTAAGTAGTGCTTTAAGGGCACAAATCTGTTCATCTTCTAATTGGGCATTCTTCAGTTTCCCCGTCAAGGTGTCATTCTCAACTATCACGACTGCGTGTCTACTTAAGGCATTCACATGCTGCATCCTCTGACCGGGCCTGTGAGAGATTTCATAATCAAATTCTTCCAGAAGAAGAGCACATCTATAGTGATTCTTGTAGCAAGATCTTTCTTGTCCATGGTCTTCTGAAATGCTGAACAGTCCGTGACAATTTTGAATCTATTAACCAAAAAATATACTCTGAACTTCTTCAAGGCTAGAACTTCTAGCTCATAGCTACTGTACTTCTCAGCGGTTTATGGAAAATTCCCCGACAACAATTCACCACTACGAAAATTCACAAATAGGAAATTTCAACGCTAGGGAAATTCACCGCCAGAAAATTCACACCTAGGAAAATTCACCGACTAACAATTCACAGACAACAGTTCGATGAGAGTAAGAAAGCAAGGGAGTGGGCGATTGAGTTACTCAGGCAGTGAGCGAGGGATTGAGCGAGAGTGATTGAATGAGCGAGCAAGCTACTGAGTGAGTAACCAAGCTACTGAATCCGTGAGTGAGTGAGCTACTGAGTGGATGAGTGGCCCAGTGAGTAAGTAAGTGGCCAAGTGAATAAGTGAGTGAGTGACCTTGAGAGTGATCCTAAAGATATGGCAGAAAGTTTTAATAATGACTTTATTAGAAGAAATTGAGATGATACGGAAGAAATTACAAATTGCTGTTGCACAAGAGAATATATTCAATAATTCCATTAACTCTATATTTTACTCAGAATCTTCTAACAAAACATTAAAGGAATAATAACAGAGAATTAAAAGGTAATAAAGTAAGTGGATACGCGATGAATCAACTCCCTAAAAATTATAATCGTCTCCTGTTATCACTTAGATATAATAAAAAACATTGTTGATCATCAGTTAGCAATGAATTATTTTTTCATGAAACTAGCTGTTACCAGCGACTTCATTGGTGTGGATTTGCAATCTCAGATTTAGTCAGTGATGATTAACCACTTTAACACCTCATGATCCCCATGGGTGATGAACTTTCAGAAATCCTGTTTTAGTACGTGTCTACATCTATATACTGCATATAAAATAACATGTCCTGCCGACTCATTCATCATCGCTGAGCCAATACCGCTGAAGCTATAAATATGTCATTAGGTCGATATTGTAATATATACAATATAACATAGAACAATCAGATTTTTTACTCATTTGTGACACAACTAGGTTAAAACTAATTCACTCACTCCCTCACTCACTTACTCAATCACTCACTCACATACTCACTAGGTCGCTCACTCACATACTCACTAGGTCACTCACTCACATACTCACTAGGTCACTCACTCACATACTCACTAGGTCACTCACTCACTCCTTACTCAGTAACTCAATCGCTCACTCCCACGCTAACTGACTCGCATCGAACTGTTGTCGGTGAATTGTTGTCAGTGAATTGCTGGCGGTGAATTTTCCAGACACGCTCCTCAGCGGGACATGTTTTTTTCTACATGTAGTAAACTGGATGTAAGCTTCCGTCATCAGCTTCTTGTAGTAATACTGTACCATAACCATGTTTGCTGGCATCTGTATGAAACTCTATTCTCCGCCCTTGTTGAAAAATACTTAGCACTGGACTTTCGGTTAGTAGTGTTTTGAGCTTCGTGAATGCTTCTTCTTGTTCGGGACCAAAATAAAATGAATGGTCTTTTCTCAACAAATCACTTAGTGGTTTGGCGATCTTGGCATATATCCTAGGATAAACTTTATGGTATATGCCGCAAGTCCTGCTCGTTAAGACAGGAAATTTTTTCAATGCTAGTGTCTTTTCCGGAGACGGGCGTATCGACCCATTTTCTACAATATGGCCAAGGAACTCTACCTGTTGTTTCAAAAATTGGCATTTTTTCAATTTGATCTTGAGACCATATTTTCACGCCACTCTCAGAACAGTTTCTAACTTATCCAAGCCGTCCCTTTCATAAGCCGAGAGAATGATCAAGTCGTCCATATAAATAATAACAACACCTTTGTTCATGGGGTTCCTGAAAATGCTGAAAACGTACCGCTGAAAGACACTTGGGCAGGTGCTTAACCCGAATGGGACCTTATTAAACTCACACTGACCGTTTGGGACCACGAAGGATGGACGTGTACTTCCTACAGTCTTCATCAACATCTACATAGAAAAACCAGTTTTTAAGATCCAATGTGGTGTACAATTTTCCACCCTGCAACTTATCTAAAACATCTTCTATCAACAGCAGAGGAAATCTGTCTTTGACGAGCTTCCTGTTCGATTTTCTATAATCAATGCACAACCTAGTTGTGCTGTCCTTTTTCTTCACCAATACCAATGGGCTGGCATAGTCAGAAGAACTTGGTCTGATAATTCCTTCTTCCAGCCATTCATGGATCTGCTTGTCTCTCAGGAAATGATAGGTGTCGAGCTCTCTGATATACAGGTGTTTCATCATTGAGAATAATTCTCATAGAGACATTTGTTTTTTTCAGTATTTTCCGGCCTGTAAGACAAAACAGTCTTTCTTAGCTTCTCCCTCACTTCTCTATCACAAATGTGACCCAGTTCAAGTTTGTCTTGATTCAATTCAGATGAGCCAATGTCTTCTCTCCTCGTTACGAAAAGTGACTTCACTTTCGTCGAAGCACAATGAAGCATGTTTTCGGATTCCAACTTCAATCATTGCTTGAAAGTTTGGTTGTGTTGTGAGCACAACGTGCCACGTAAGGGTAAAGCTATTTCCGTGCAAATCAACTTCCTGTTCAAAGAATCCTTTAGTCCATATCTATTCCGCCCCAATGCCAGATAGTAGTATGGGCTTACACGTCAATTCCGGAATGCCAACAGCTTGTCTGTATACATCCTCACGCAACAGGCATACTGCACTGCCCGTGTCAATGAGTGCACAAACTGTCAAATTTTTTAATTTCATCTGTTTAGTAGGAACCTCTCCAACGGTACCTCTCTTCGGTACTGTCACTGTGTTCAGTAATGTGACAAGTGGCCCAAATTACCACACCCATAACATCTCATTTGACTATTGTTCTTCTCAGTTTGTCTATTTCCATCCATCTGTCTACTTCCATAACTTCCATCCTCCTCCCGCTTTATTCAGGGCCCGTCATTTAGGGGGAGGGGGGCAGGCTTTTGAAAATACACTAAAAATGGTATGTGTGTATATATATATATATATATATATATATATATATATATATATATATATATACACACACACACATACATACATACATGCATACATTGAGTACATGTGTTTTGCCCCCCCCCCCCTCCGGAAAAAGTTGAAATGACGACCCTGGCTTTATTCTTGACATCCTTGATGTTGTAGAACTTGTCCTGAAAATTTTGGAATGTTGGTTTCTGGAGTTTTTGTCATTCCCACTCACCAGCATGTGATGTTTTGACATGTCTCTTAACACTTTCGTAATCATCAAGTTTTTCTGACAGTTCCGTAGGAGACACAAAATTACTCCATTCGTCTAAATGATAATCTCGGAAATCAACTGGGCTTTGCTTTTTAATTTGATGATGAAATCCCTCAACCGATCGAATATTGTTACTTTTAAAGCGGATGTCCAGCCATAAAAATATGTGCATAATTCCTAATGAAAATCTTGGCAAGTACTGGTCTGATTTTTCTGATGCGAGACAAACAGCTGATGAAACTTTTCCGCCGTCAATTTGAATCCTTTCATCAACAGTCCTTTTAGAAAATCATAATTCTCCACATTCTCCTCAGGCTCTCATGCAATCAGTTGATTTATTTCATGAGGTAATAGTCCTAGTAGATGAGTGACCCATTCCTCCTTTGGTAGTGATACCCGGCGAGCTTGCCACTCAAAGAGCACAAGGTAGAGAGTTATATCATCACTCATATCAAATCTTTGCATCATGTTTTGTAACTCTCTGCCTGGACTTTTAGCATTTTCAAACTCAGCCCTTCCGCCTGATCAGGATTCTACCTCCATTTTCAGTTTCTCTATTTCCAGTTTCATATGTTGTTCTTCCATCTCGTCTCTTCTTCATTGCTCTTCGATCTCATCTTTCCTCTGCTGCTCTTCTATTGCGCCTCTTCTCTTCTGCTCTTCCTTCCCTTAACCTATGATAGTTTTCAGCAACTCTTTGCCAAACTCATCATATTCTTTGCTTTCCAGAATGGTGTTCTTGAGATCTATGATTTTGAAATTAAGGGTTGTGTCCAACCCTAATTCACTAGTGAGCACCTTCAAGTCTTTTTTGATGCCCTGTGCCAAATAAGACATGGCGATCTAGTGTAAAAGGACGTAAATGACACTGCAATGTACTTTCAGTCAGAAACACTTTTTTTTTTCACGGGCACAAAACACTTATTGAGTCTTGACGACCTTAACGAAGTAACGTTACCAATTAGGCCCCGCCGGAAATGGTCCTTTTCTAGTCATTTTTATATTTTTACTACCTTTAACATTGATTTTGAGATCGATCAGCGAGATGCCGCAGATCGGCCGCCATGTTACATCTTTTGCGCTGCCAGATGCAGAATGTCATGCAATATTTTTAGTTCATGTGAATATGTAAATTTCTCAAATGTTACGTCGATTCTAGCGCCGCTGAGTCTGAATACGGATTGGTTCCGGTAATGTGAGATAAAGAAATTATATGACATCCAGAAGGCTGTAATCGATGGACCGATCAAGTGAAAACGTTTGAAATCAGTGATATGTTAACGCGAAAACTCTAAAACAAATTTACTGATGCATTTTTTGGTAGACTTAAAATATTGTAAAATATAAAGATTAACGCCAAATTAAAACTCCTAAGAAAACGAAAAGGTTGTCATATCATTATTGTCATTTGTGTGACAAAATTATTTTGGAAAGATAAAAATAGAATCCGGGAAGTAACGTTATTCATTACAGCTCACCTGAATCAGCACGCTCCACCAACGAAACTCGAATCAAGACAACTCGCCATCGCATCCAAATGCGCCGAATCAAAATCGATCCCGACGAGCCCCCAATTTCTCTGTGGGCTCTTCACAGAGAAAAACACACAGCCTCCATTTTCGAAACATTTATTACGTGCACAAAAACATACAAGACGATCACACACAGATATAACAAAAAATGCTGCCTTTCCCGCCGACTTCTCCCGGCAAACTCACTGCTGCCGAAACTAATCTTTACAATACTACTTATTCACTTGCGTGTTGCAGCACCATCTACCGACAACAAAAAGAACTAAAAAAATCCCAAAGAATTTACCCAGAAAAAATATATTGGTTTTAATCCCCCGAAATGACATCACAAGCTTAATGTAAATTGTCACCATTACATCAAATCGCAAAAAATACAGTGGATATTATTTTCAAAGGGGGACAACAATATTTGCCAAACAGCCGTTCTCAATTCGGCTTTTTGACATTCACAATTGGCAAGATAACTTGCATCTGCTTTGACCATATGCAGGGATGCAACTATATAGTTTCTCGGCTTAGAGACAAGCACACATTTTGGTTCCTCTGTGATGTAGAAGTAGTAGTCCAAAAATGACTTCAGTGGCCCCCTCTAGTCCAGTGCCTGGGACACCAGACCTGCCTGCACCTCTAAAACTGACCGATGGGGATCTTTTTGTTGGCAAGATTTGATTTTAGAGTAGTAAGGACAGGTAATTTAACAGAGTGGTTTTAAACCTGCCCCCCGCAGTCCTGGGATATTCTAGAGGGCCATGGGTGAAAATCAGATGAAAAAAGGAACCACAATAAGTGGTTAAGGAGACCACAGAGATCAGTGAAGAAAAAGGTTTCAAGTCACATATAAAAAGAAAAATGTGACTACCTTCAAAATCCAGCATAGTTGTCCATAGAACCCATGGGTGCATATAGGCATGGCCAGGCATCATATCCATGGAAGTTCTACATGATGAGATCTGGCACTATGATTTTCAAATGTAAATATGTCTTACACACGTGCATGTACATGTTCAAAAAAAATAAGAATAATTCAAGCACTCAAATGAGGATAGGGCCCCTGGATAAGACGGAGGCCCACAAGAAGATAATATGGTGCAAATGGGGGACAGGGGCTGTGAAAGGTTGGGAAACACTGATTTAATTTACTGATTAGCAACAATTGGAGACTTGGTGCTAATCAGTTATGGCTTGCATGATGGCAAGGCATTGGAGTTTTGGAAAAATCTCTACAATGTTTTCAAAAGTCCCTATTATATTTATTTTTTTGCGGTATTTGGAACTGCACAAAAAACTCTCTAAGGTGTACTTCTTATAGTGGAGCAAAGAGGTAAGAATTATTAGAAGAGTTAACAAGAATTACGATGAAGGAAGAAAAAATAGATAGGGATGGAGGAAGAGATGTATGTCAACACATAGTGAAAGAAGAGGAGGATCTGCGATTTTCTCTGAGTTCTGGAATGTAAGGGTGTGATGATCCCTATGAAGAAGAAAGAAAAAAGGGAGAAATGGATCAATCAGCAGATCGAGGTGAAAACAAATCGGATTGTTCAAGTTGCACACTTCATTGTATATCAACTCTTTTTCTGTTTCGCCTCACTTCTTGAGCATGTGTAGTATAGAACATAACAATACAATAGTTTCCATCGCTAATCTCTATTATGCACTCACTTACCTCTTGGTTGGTGCATTATGTGAATGGCCTAATTCTAATTCTCCAAAGTTGGTAGCTCTGCTAGACTCATTGTGATGCATTGCAAATTCTTAGTTCAGTCATATCTGTAAGTTTAACTCCTCATACTTTTCACAGTTTCTTTCATACACAAGATCTAGAAATTAAACAGCTATCTTTCTGCTCTGCATCTAGGGATAAGTCTATAAAATGTCCAGAACCAGCATTGCCCACACTAGATTATTTTCAGTTCAATATCACTGAAGTCAAATGAAGGAAAAATTAAAATTAAAACTGCAAAATTTAAATCAATGATTTTTTTAAAAAAATGAAGTGATTTAAATCATGATTTAATTATCTTGCATCCCAGAACTCCAGGCTGGCCTGCATATTGTTTTCTATCTCTTTTTGACCAAAGACAACACAATACTCATGCCATCTTCAAGAGAAATCATTAATACATTGCACATACAAATTCTTTCAGAAGCACTAAAATCAATATTTACCATTTGTGATGTATCAAGAGATACAATCATCCTTTTTTCTGCATGTGGACATTCAATACCACCAGATACACTTGTACCGCCTGAAATAATACAGAATTTTATCGATGAATATTTTTGTTTAAATTGTACATAATAAATAAAACCTGTTATTTGCAGTTAATATACAAACTTTGGCCTATATTCCAAAATTTTATGCGGCAAGCAGAAATAAGAAAAAAAAAATTTAAATATGCTCTCTGAATGGTGAAGTTAAAAGGTAATATGGAAAACCAAATATAATTTTTAACAATAATGAATTAATACAGAAAGTATCTTAGCACCAATTAAATATGTTCAAATCAACTTCTTTTATGATTTTCATTGAAATTTGGCTTACTAAGAGGTTACAGTAGACTCTTGCTTATCCGGTGCATATTAGGCAGACCAGATTACTGGAAGACAGTTGAAAAAAAAAAAACTCATCTAAATAATGTAAACTTCTGTGCATAGATACACGGCCCTATATAATTTTGGACTCCCAAAAATTCACTTTTTTTTATTAACTAACCATCAATAAAACATGTTCTGTCACAGAACTCCTCCCCCCCCCCCCCCTATCAAAGTTGAGTCTTGGACTAGTATCATGCTTTCCTTTTCCACAAACAAAGGTTGTCAGATTGGATCACTGGACAGGCAGGACTAGCGCATAGCCAGGTTATCAAGAATTTACCGTATTTAGATCTTATGACTTGCGAAAGTAATCATAGGTGAAATACCGCCTACAAGCAGAAAAGTTTTGGTATACATGTGCCAGTCATCCACTTGATTCCAACAGTAAAAAAAAGATCTGGTGTTTTGGAAAGTTCCATCTACTACTACTTAATCATACAAGCACCTCATAAATATTCTATGGGGAAGTTTGAACAAATTGGTACATGTATTGCATGTGTGAACATGTGTGTACATATATAACCTCAACTTATTTGTGGTGCTGCCATCTGTTTTATTTATTTATTTATGCAATGTTGTTGGCCATCCAAGGCCTATACAAGAGGACGCCATAGATTTGTACACATATGCTTTTTAAGACTAGAAATTTGACTAGAAATCAGAGATTGTGGGGGAGTTGACAATAGTAGAGGGGAGCTTGTTCCATTCGACTATGGTATTGGGAAAGAAACTGAATTTAGAACAATCTGTAGAGGCAAAAATAGGTTTTAATTTTTTGGGGTGGTCAAGTCTGTTTTTGATATCTGGCAGTGAAAATGACAATAGCTTAAATTTTTATGTTAACTACAGTGTTGAAGGTCTGCCTGCTCTCTATGGAGAAATTTTCAAATGGGAAATTGACTCCCATTTGTTCCTGAAAGTACTCGGAAGGAAATTGTTGCAAAATGGGAGAGAATTTTGGAAGAATCAACACAATATTTGGCGATTCAGCACTCGTTATTTGGCGATATTGGCGATTTAACACTCATTATTTGACAACAGTGGCAATTTAATGCTGGTTATTCGGTTCTTAATTAGTTTCTAAATTAGCATTCGTAACTCAGTGAACTTGCTCTTTTAGTCCCAGAATGAAAATGTTTTTCATGAAACATCGAAATTTGACATAATGATAACTGACTACAGTAATTTCTGCTGCTTCCTACAACTTTTTCTTTTGAAAACGGAAACTGACTCACACTTACGCTTTAAAGATGAAAGACTATTGCAAACCATCTGCTGTTTCACGATCGCGGATATTATCAGGGTTTCGCGATAGAAAGCCCATTGAGGGGCAGATAGTTTAAAACAGTAATATATTTTTCATAAATCTGTTACTACTATACAGCAGAACCTTGATTAACTGGGCTTAACAGTGTGAAAGTATAAAAAAAAACAACTATTGAATATTAAGTCTGGGAGATATACAGTAAGAGATGTGCTACTTCTTATGGGAAAGAAAATGAAAATGTATGTGAGGTAGTGTAAGGGTACGTCCATAGTGAACCGCTTCTCGCTACTCGCGGCTGAAAAAAGATCGTGAAAACTCATTGGGGCGGCCATAGTGCGCCCGCCTACCTGCTTTTACCGGCTCAAACTGCTTTTACCCGCTTTAACCAGAATGAATTATTATTTCTTTTTCTCGCTTGACCGGCTCACCGCTTGCAGTTTTGAACGGATACTTTCCTCTAAGTGTTCGTTTTATAATGGAATAGTAAATCGACAGAGTTTTTGTAACGATCAATTATCGTTATTACTAATCGTTGATTAGTTATGACATAATAAAAGCGAAATCGTTAATCATTAAGTAATTAAGGAAAATTAACAATTATAGTGAATCCAATTGGAGTTTTTGTGACGATTAATTATTAATACTAATCGTTAACTAGATGACATAATAAAAGCAATATCGTTGGTTAGTCATTAATTAAGGTTAATTAACGATTATACTGAATCCAACGGAGTTTTTGTGATGGATAATTGTTGCTAATACTAATCGTTAATTAGTTATGACATAATAAGCGAAATCGTTAATTAATTAAGGATCATTAATTATCATACTAAATCCAGCGGAGTTTTTATGACGCCTAATTATTAATACTAATCGTTAATTAGTTGACGTAATGAAAACGATATCGTTAATTAATCAAAATACCGTTGGATTTCGTTTTATCGTTACTAATTATTGATCATGATTTAGTTTTATCGTTAATAAACTAATTAATGATAAAACGAAATCCAACGGATTTTGCCGTTAATTAGTCAGTTCATCGGCCATAGTTAATCGGCCAGTTCAGTTTTGTCGTTATTAGTTGATTAGTTAATTATCGATCATGATTTAGTTTTATTATTAATGTAAACTAATTAACGATAAAACTAAATCAAACGGAATTTTGTAACGATTAATTTTCGTTTTTCTAATCGAAAATTTGTTGTGGCACTAAAAGCGAAATCGCTGATTTATCATCAATTAATTAATTAACTATAATTAGTGATTACACTAAACCCATTGCAACTTCAAGGCGAGTCCTATTCATTTCATGTACATTCGTCATTCTTTCATGTTTAATTTTATAATAAATATTTTTTGTTGTCAACAAAAACACACAATAGACCCCCACGTGATAGCTCCATGATGCCAACTGCCCATGCAGGCAGACGCTCCCGCGAGCGGTGCACTATAACCACCACCGGCTAGAATCGCGCGGGATCATCCCGCCTTCTACAACTGCCGCGGTTTAAGCAATAAAGCGAGAAGCGGTGCACTATGGACGTACCCTAACTAGAGTACACTGGTCTTTGTTCTTCAAGGACAGCTGGTGTCTTTATTGGATTATAGGACCACCTGCCCCTAGCATGATGGTGTCACTATTGTTACTGCTTCTTTGTGAAGGGAAAAAGAAACTGTGAGATACACCACTACATTTAGATGTGTGATGATTATTACACACCTTATTCATGAATTTGCTAAAGATAGAGCATCAGAAATGTTGTAAGAATAAGAAATTTTGGCTTTTATATATATATCTTTAAATAACTAAGATGCTTCATACGAAATATATATATATATATTCTGGCCACTTTTATGAGACTTTTTGAAAAAAACAACTTATAAAATCATTTGTCATTTAAAGATATACCATCAGAATGTACCCCAAGGATATAAAATGTGGTAAAAATGAAACATTGTGGCTAATAATGAACCAATATGATATTTTTCAAGGAAAAAATTATATTTAGGCAACTTTTATTTGATTTTTTGAAAAAAACCTAACTGGTTTTTTTAAAAAAAACCACTTGGTTAAAACCAAAGTTTAAACCAAACAACCCTGCTATTTGGCATAAAAAACACGAAAATACACTATTGGAGCAAGATGGCGCAAGATGTTAATTTTGGCACAGTGCAGCGCAATTGGTGCAGAGTTCCCGCCCCTGATAATGACATCCCTTTCTTGAAAAAAACAATAAATGAATCAAATGGAGCTAAAGTAACTAGATATGATGGCGTAACTAACAAAAATGTTAAAAATTATTGTATCCCACAATATTGATGTACCTAATTGATTCATCGATCAGTGGAAATTATTTCTACAATGAATTAAAATTCCATCTTCTCTACCCAATTTATAAGAAAGTAGATCCAAATGAAATAATAAACTACAGACCAATATCGGTTCTTTTAATGTTTTCTAAAATAATCAACAACTAACAAGTTTTTTAAACTATAAGAATTATTTGGCCCAGAATCAGTAATTTTAAAAACACTGAGAAATGGCTATAATTAAAATCTGTCACTATTTAAATACCGGTTACAATAACAATAAATACTCTATTGTTGTCTATTTAGACCTGAAACATGCATTTGATAATGTGAATTTGGCCATACTAACAGAAAAATTACATAGAGATGGTATACGAGGACAAATATTGAAATGGTTCAAAACATATTACTTTGACAGACAAGTAGTAGTAATAAATCAGAAAATGAGTAGTTATCTCCAGATTCAAAAAAGGGTCCCCAATGATCTGTTTTGGGTTCCAGATTATTTTTAATTTACATGAACGACTTCTGCAAACTGGAACTAAACGGTCCATCAATTTCATGCGTCGATGACACAGCTCTGTACTTAGAGGATGATGACATAACAACTTTGATAATAAAGACAGAGGATGATCGGAAATGTATCAATCAACGGATGGTTGCAAACAAACTTGAATTGAACATGCAAAAGACAGAATATCAGATTACTAAAACGAGAAGCTAAAATTCCGACACAGAAACTTCATATCTATCACCCTCAATCACAACAGAACTGCAACTGCCAAAAAATACAAAGAGTACATGAATACGAATACTTAGGAATAACCATACAGGAAAGTAAGTAAAGATAACCATGATTTGAAATGGAATATTCATTGGGATAAAATAACAAAAAAATTTGATTATATTATTCATTTTCTACTATTCATTCTCTTGATATGCCATTTCTTTTTACGTTATCCACCAGCATGTTTAGCGTTCAATGGAAAATGGTTTCCAGATGATCATTAATTAAAATTACTTTGTCTAGACCAGTGATTCCCAACGTGGGTGATGGAATGTTCCAGGGGGGCGGTAGAAACTACGGGTATAGCATAGGATTCTATGGGTTAGGTTGCTTTGGGGCGGTGGGAGAAAAAAATTTCTGAAGAAGGGGGCGTTGGGACAAAAAAGGTTGTAAAACCAGTTCTCAACTGGTGCTCCACGAAGCCCTTGGGGCTCCTTGTGCACTCTCCAGGGGCTCCGTGGCCGCTTGAGGAAAATTTAAAAAAAAACAGTAAAATTAAAAAATAATAATCATATTTTCAAATCGTAAATAAAAAAACAGTAACTTTGATGAGTAATTCAGAAATGGGCCTACGTGGCTCCGCCATATCATTTTTTTTACTAAAAAGGGCTCCTTCAGTTCAAAAAAGGTTGAGAACCGCTGGTCTAGACCATGGTTGTAGTTGGTTTCAAAGGAACGAAAAGATAATTCACATAAATGTTGTGCTTGTTATGTGTTGCTATCTATCTTTCAAATCAAAAATGAGAATGAAAATGAAAATTTTTTCTGCAAATTTCAAATTATGACTGTATTGGATTGAATAATTTTCAGAAACAGTTGTAATTTATGATTCATCTCATCTAGTTGGAACACAATTCAAGATAGTATACAATGAATATGTGTAAGTTTATGAAGTATAAGTGAATATAAAGCCCACGATAAGAGCTTTAATAACCAAACTGCCCCTATGTTATCTTTCACAGGCATGGACATATGGAAGGGGGGGGGGGGGGGGAGTTGGTCACCATGATCAATCACCCCCCCCCCCCCCCCAGTGAAATGTGAATATGATATGGCATTCAATAAATCCGTTGAAATTACTTGCATCAATATTTTTGATTAAATAACAAAAATTCAAGAAAACTTGGACTAAAAAACCAGGGCATTTTCCTAAAAAAAGTCGAAAAAGAAAGAAAAATACAACTACCCAAAAATATGGGACAATGTAGGACGTATGGTCACAACAATGTAAGGGGGGGAAAACACCCCTCCCAACAGTGAACTCTAGATCTGCCCCTGATCTCTCACCATATTACTCATGGCATATACAAAAATCTGTGAGTTCCCCCCAGATAATTTTACTCATGCGGTTTATATGCCAGAGGGGCACTCAGAGTGATGTCTTGCACAGGTGAGAATTTTGTCTCAAGCCTTCTGTGTATTGTGCCTTCTGTGCTCCTTCACATGATTGCATAGGGGCTATTATATATTTTTTGGGAGGGACCTGTTAAAGTGACCGGTGAAGAATTGTGACCTGGGTGTCCATAGAAAATAACGACCTAGGCAAACAACATTCCCAGATGTGGACGCCCATAGCTGTCAGTATAACTGCTTCATCTAAAAGCACTGTAGTCTGCATGGGATGACCATTAAAAAAAGGGATAGGTCCAGGGCAATTTATTGCACAGATTTGTTAGATCATCTCATATTTTATGATACAGAACTATGTTTCTCATAGTATTCATAGTAACTTGGAAGGAGCCATCACCGTCCTTTGGAACTGCGTCTGTTTTGGAAACGGCTATAAACTGTAGATACCAATACAATTAGCCTAGGTATGCAGAAGATGATAATGATGAGACAAAAATGGTCACTGTAGCTGTGAGGGATGCTAGCTTGTTACTAGCTTGTAATCATTTTCATTATCAGAGTGTCTGCTACATACCCAATAAAAAGTTTTCTGAATTTCTGTTGACCTCTACTTGTCAGCCTAAATAAGCTTTGCTGGAATCTTACATCAAATATCTTTCAAACCAACCATGACCATGGTAATTTTAATTAATGCGCAGCTGGAAACCATTTTCCATTGAACACTAGACATGCTGGTGAATGGTGTAAAAAGAAATGACATATGAAGAGAAATAATAGTAGAAAATGAATAATAGAAAACTTGAAAGCAAAACGAGAGACTGAAAATCTGTTAAAGATGCTGGCTAATTGCATTTACGGCCCCCAAGACATAAAATTGCGAGGAGGACAAATGGCATCATCAAAAAGTCAGCTTCTATTATGATGTAACTTCAAAATTTCTTAAGGGAAAAGTGTGTTTGTGGTGCAAGATGGTGCAGAATTAAAGTAGTTCTGCATTTTTGTAGCAGTATGTAGCAAATAAGGAGAAAATTGTCAAAATTGTAGCAGAATTTAGCAGACGGAAATTGTAGCAGTTTGTAGCAATTATAGCAGATTTTCCACTCCTGATATTAGCAACCACAGATGATTCATTTCTGTCTCTCCTCACAATATATTGCATTCTTTTTTGAAAGTTTTCCACAGTCTAGTTTGTCAACTTTCTTCAACAGGGATGTATGGTTTAAACCTAGTTTTAACTAAGTGGTTTTTTTGAAAAATCAATTAAAAGTGACCAAAATATAATTTTTTCCCTTGAAAAATATCATATTGGTTCATTACTAGCCAGAAACATTTTTATTCTTACCACATTTTATATTCTTGGGGTACATTCTGATGGTATATCTTTAAATGGCATAAGTGGTTTTTCCCAAAAAGTCTCATAAAAGTGGCCTGAATATATATATATCATATGAAGTATCTCAGTTATTTAAATTTATATAGAAGCCAAAATCATTAGTCACATTCTTACCACATTTTCTAACCTTTGGCTAAATTCTGATGCTCCATCTTTAGCAAATTCATTAATAAGCATTGCATCACGTCTAAATGTAGTAATGTATCACAGGCTTTTTTTACACAAAGAAGCAGTAACAATAGTGACACCATCATGCTAGGAGCACACACACACAGGTGGTCTTATAATCCAATAAAGACACCAGCTGTCCCTAAAGGACAAAGACTAGTGTACCAGTAGTTACATTACCTCACAGATATTTCCATTTTCTTTCCTATAAGAGGTAGCACATCTCACCTAGTCTTGATATTCAAGTTTTTTTTTATACTTTCAAGGTAAGGTTAATCCCAGTTAATGAAGGTTCTACTGTATAGTAGTAACAGATTTATGAAAAATAATCAGCTACATACAGAATGATTATAATTTAAGTTTTGATTCCAGAACTGTACATTAAGTACTGATCAGAATGACTTGAAAATTCGCATGGATACTCCTGAAGCAATGGAAGTTTCTTTTGCAAAAGGGAAAAAAGTGTAAGTAGTGCAAAATGCGCAAGTAGATGATGCTTTACTTGGCCAGCAGTATAAGCTATTTTGTGCAACCACATCATTTCAGCACTTCCACAGCATCAGTGTGTGGATAGAACTTGTATCAAGATGCACATTCCAATACCAGCAAAGCAGCTGCTGAAGAACTATTTTGACAATAACAGGATGACATATCATTCACCCTTGCAACTTCTGGCTGTGGGGGTACCTCAAGCTCGGAATGCTCCAGCACTTCCACTATACATTAGAATATCCTCGGGAATATTAACGTGGGGCGTGTTTGGTTTAATAAAGGTGAATTGCAAGTGCATCCACATCATGACCATGGCATACTCTTGATCTGCTGTTGAACAAGCATTTTTGTGCTTTCACTTCATAGCCAGCCCACAGTGCACACCATATTTAACATTTCTTGAGTAAGTTGTAGTTATTTGTTCAATTACTTCATTTTTGTGATGCTTCCATCAACTATGAAATCGTGCAATGTTAATTAAGTTATCATTGTCGAGTGACTGGCTATCTTGTCCATTCTATGAGTAAATTTTCCACATATTGGATGAGTACAGTGTTGTTAAATTTACATTTTTAAGTATATTTTTCCCCTTTGCGATATAAAATTCCATTGCTTCAGGAATATATATCCCTCCGGCACTCATAGACTCGAGCAAAAAGAAATCACAAAACATTTTTTTTTTGTCAATTAAGAAAAAGTTCCATTCCCCCCTCCCCCAAGCTAAATGTAAAAGCTTTTACATTTAGCTTCATAAAGCTTCAAGTTTTATATTTTCTTTCTGAAGACATATTTAATAAGAGGACACAATTAAAAACTTTAAAATACAAAGCTGCTGACGAAAAACTCGTGTTTATATATACCCCACGACTGTTAATGGAATACAATAACGATCATACAGGAATTTCGGCAACCAAGGGCTTCCACCTGATAAATGATTACAGATAAAAGCCATGTAAACAAGGTTACATCTTTGTTTAAATGCAATCACCAAGCCTTTTTTTTATGGCTGCTCGATGGAAATGACCACGGCTGTCCTCTATGAGTGTTTGCTTTAACGACGACAGCAGTCATTGACGTCACCACAACGTGACAGCTAGCATAAAATCTAATTTTCTGCCGAAATCCGGAGAGCAAGTGGAAGGATGAAAAATCCGGAGTCACCTAAATCGGAGAGTTGGCAGGTCTAATATTGTATATCATTGCTAATTAATCTGCATTACTTATGCTTCATTAAATATATTTAATTCACCTAATTTTTAATATAGTTTTCGCAAAATAGCTTTCTAATTAAGCATACTGTAAGTAAGTAACTGGAGAAAACACCTTTATATTATATGGTTAATAATAACATTAAGAATTTTCCAACACAAAGCAAGTCATTGAGAGTTACACAAAAAATAATTAGATTGCAAAAGTCAATTTTTGTTAAAATGTAAGAAATATTTATTGAAATATTGTTTTTAAAAAAAAAAAAAGTTATTTACAAAACCTGCTCTGACAATACACACAGCAAATTATGACGATATGTAAGTTTTTTAAGAATGAGGCTCTTTTGATATCCCGTCCAAAAGCACAGTGCAAAATGTGTAAATTACAAGGTCTGATATAAATAAGTCAAGGTGGACCAGATGACTTTACTGCGTTGTCCATCTCTTTTAAAAATCATTTGTTTAAACTTTAGTGGTCAATGCCAGTGTAATCGTTTTTCACAAATGAAACACTTTAATTTTTAGCTCTTTACTTGAGCATTGTAAATAATGTTTATGCCTCTGCATGCCCTAAAAATACAGAAGACCATTGAATGCTATTGTGTATCATCAAAGTCATAAAACCTAGAATAGGTCTATTTACCCAACTGCTTTGTTATGCAAACTGTTGTTTTACCTATACACAAAACGTGCATCATAATTTCGAACGATGAATGTCAGTTACTGTCCAAGACCATGAAGTAGTAAACATAAAATTATTTTTTTTCAACCAGACACACAAGTTTTTAATCACTACTCTATTTTTTGAACTCTCAAACTAAGCAAAGAAAAATTAATAAACCCCTAAATGGTCCACATGCCCCCCCCCCCAAATAACCTTAAAACAATACAGTCGAATCCTGTTACAACAAACTCCAAGAGATGGGAGAGAAATAACTTTGTTATAACGAAATTTCAGGTTTCTGCATTGTTCCTAGGTAAACTTATCTGAGAGGATTAGAAAAGTATTAGTTAAAATGAGATTTTCTTTATAACGGTATCCATTAAAACTGGATTTGACAGTACAGTTTCTGTTTTGGCAATCATTAATTGTGGCCCCCTACATTTGTAGTATTTGGCATTGTATCTACGATTCCTACAATTAAAATCAATTATATGAATTTTGTGGATAGAATTTGGTAAAAAAGTGGGAATAGTAGGACAAAAACTAGAAAGTAGAACAAAACCAAGAAAGAAGGACATTGTACCAAAAAGTAGGACGAGTGGGAGCTCTGTGAGCTTTTTTTTAAATGCATTTTTATCTGGTTATAACATTTTTTGGCCCAGGATGTTTAATGTTGTTCCATGAAAATTTGAACTAAAAAAATCGAAACTGCAAATGTACATCTCATGCTCATTTTCTTTCTTTGTTTCAATTTGAGTTAACTGCAACATTTAATTAATAATAGTTAATACAAGTAAAGCTTTTAGAATCCATTTCTCATGGTAATTTATAGTTTACTATGTGTGGAATAGAAGTAACAAATTTTCATAGCAAGAAGAAAAAAAAAATGCTTACCACCAAATGGTATTATTGCCACATTATGCTTTGTTGCAAGAGCCACAATATCCACAACGTCTTTATGGCTTTCTGTACAAAAGCAAATTTGAAATTTTAAAAAAAACCTTTGTAAACAGAAATAAATATGAAAATCCAAATAGATTACATATAAAAATTCTTCTCTCACAAATTAAAAAAAATTAATGTATTATGGACAGTGAAAATCCTATATACGATAATAGCATATACAGGTATCCATGGTTACATTGGAATACACAGGGGAGGGAGAGGGACCTCCACGGATGAGAGCTTTAATGACGAAATTGCTTATGTTAACTCTCACCATATTACTCATGGCACATATACAAATCTCCCAGTTTTCCCCAGATAATTTTACTCATGGGGCTTATATGCCAGAGGAGCACTAAAATTATGCCTTGCACAGGTAAGAATTTTTTATTTAGCTTTCACTGCTATTAATTTGCATGATTGTGCAGGGGCTATTACATTCTTTTAATAAAGTGACCTGGGTGTCCATAGAAAATAACGACCTAGGCAACCCCCCTCCCAGATGTGGAAGCTCCTAGCTGTCGATATAACTACTTTACCTCAAAGCACTGTAGTCTGCGTGGGATAGTGGTTAAAAAAAGCTGTGGGTCCAGGGCGATTTATTTCATAGGTTTGTTAGATCATCTCGCATTTCATGATAGAGACCAATGTTTCTCATAGTATTCAGATCTTGGAAGGGGCCATGACCGTCCCCTGGAACTGCATCTGTTTTGGGATCGGATATAAACTGTAGATCCCGATACAACTAGCCTTGGTATGCAGAATATGACAATGATCTGACAAAAATGGTCACTGTAGCTGCGAGGGAAGCTAGCTTGTAACCGTATTATTTTCATTATCAGAGTGTCTGCTACATACCCAATAAAAAGTTTTGTGAATTTTTGTTGACCTCTGCATGTCTGCCTAAATAAGCTTTGCTGGAATCTTACAGCAAATATCTGTTGCAAATAAAATTTCGACATTTGTGGCCACCATCCTCACAAAAAATACACATACAGTTTAGTTCTAGGCACATTGTTGGGACCACTGTCTCATACAATATGACAGAGAATTTTTCTTTTAAATTTAAATCAACAGCACCAGTCATTTTATTTCTATAATGCCACTAAACCAGAATTTACTGGTTATAGCTAATCCTGGGCTGATTTTCATAATTGAGAGGTTTGTTCTCAAACAACTAAGTGTGAAGATCCCATTGAAGTAGCCATGTGTTTGTGCAATCAGGGAGTAACTCCAGTCAAGGAGCGACTTTGACAAGAAGCGAGCCTATTTTGGAAAGTTAAAAATGTTCTTTGGTACACCAGGCAGTGTTCAGAAAGTGCTACTTATGTTCCAAATCAAAAGTGAGAGAATGACGAGGGATATTTATGATTACCGTATATACTCGTGTATAAGCCAACTCGTATATAAGCCGACCCCCCCCCCACTTCAGGACCACCAAAACCGCAATAAATTGAAAACCTGTGTATAAGTTGACCTCAAAAAATCTGTGCATTTCAGGGGAAAAAAATCTTATATTTTAATGCAAAATGAATACTTACGGAAATTTACAATAGAAAAGATTCAAACTTTTTAATCCGTTTCTGCTAAGTCTCTAAGCTTATGGTAATCCATCAGATTATCATAGGGGGTGCGGGCGGCATCTTCGTTTTTATCTTCATCTGGGCTGTCATCGCCATTGTCACTATCAAATAGGATATCTTTAGTTCCATCCATCGCATTGCTGATGCAACACTTTTTGAACGATCGGATGATAATTTCAGCGGAAACAGAATTCTACGCCTTATTGTACCTATCGGCACACTAAATCAATGTAAGGTTTCTTCAAGGCACCACTTTTTGTAGTTTCTTTATCATCCGGAACTCATCCATTCGATCCACGAATTTCTCAGTCTTTGAGAGGCTTGTTGATGCTCACATCTAAAGGCTGTACAATTAACGTTAGACACCACCAGCCAATGATGTTTTCAATTTCTTTGCCTCGGCTTTGACATTATCAGTTCTGTGGGGTTCGAACATATCCTATATCAAAAATGCCGGTTTTTCGAACACTGCTGCAAAAATTGTGTCGGAAGTGAAATGAAGTGATGTATATAATCAGATCGGGTGAAAAGGCCATGGAGCCGAAGAGATACAAGGTTGTTGACTGTTGGACATGAGAGATGGAGGACGCTCTGGTTTAGGCATTTGTGTAAATAAATATGATTATAAGTTATTCTCGTTGGCTCTAGTGTATACTTGAATTGTAATATGTCTAGGAGGCCAAGCAAAGCAAAAATGACTACTGATTTCGGGGGTCGATATTTTCTCATCAAAAACTAACCCGAGTATAAGCCGACCCTCCCCCGCCCCGGGGAACAAATTTTTGCACAAAAAAACTCGGCTAGTACACGAGTATATACGGTAATATCCCCCAATTTTGTAGGTATAATTTCTGCTGAAATCTTGTTAGTGTTAGCAATTTGGCTATTCAAATTGTTGATTCATGGGAAAAGGGTTAAAATAGCTGCTATGTTGGGCAATTTAGCACTCATAATTTGGCGGGATTAGAGATTTAACACGCAGTTATACGCAAGATTGGAGATTTAACACGCAGTTATACGCGAGATTGGAGATTTAACACTCGTTATTTGACAGCATTGGAAAACAATTTTTTTACTTGGCGGAATAGTTTTTAATTCAAAAAAATTCTAATTCAAGTTTTTAACCCAATTTGAAATACAACTAAGCTTGTACCCAAAGTTGAAGAACTCATTTTCAACCACCACCAATGCACGATCCTGGGTGTCAAGAAAAGCCTGATATCAGAAAACCCATTCTGTTGGTTTTCCAGGATAAAAGCAAGAACAGGAATTTGTCGGGAACATCCAAAAATCCATTTTAAATATCTACGACTTCTTATTTCATGACCTTTTTCTCATTTCGTTGCTTTTTCATGATCGTAGACACCCTCAATTCACCGACGGTTTTTGCTTCCCAACTCCTGACAGTGAAGATGGATTCATCATTGCTGATATCCAGAGTGATAATACTTTCCTTCGCTAACTTTTCTGTTGTGTTAAAGTATACACAAATTTTTCATCAAGTACAGCCAGTCAGTGAAAATTGATGCAATTTAAAAAATAATTTATGCAGAGGATGCAAAAATCAAAGGAGTCAACTTTTTTTTTCGGAAAAAAATAGCTGAAAACAGCGATTGAAAAGTTTTTTTGTTGTTCTGAGGATGAGCAGCAATCTGCATAGTTTGACCTCATTTTTTACATTGTCGGACTAGGTGCCGAATCCTGGGGAAGGGATCAAGCTAATTCAATTTGTGGCCCTAACAAATAAAACTGTGGAGAGAACAAATGATATCATCAAAAAGTCAGTTTATACTGTGATGCAACTTCAAAGTTTCTTAGGGGAAAAATTTAGTTTTTTCTGCAAAATGGTGCAGAATTGAAAAATTTTGGTATTTTTGTAACAGAATGTAACAGGCGTCAGATATTGTAGCAATTTGTAGCAGATTTTCCACCCCTGTATTAAATATAATTCTTTTTAAAGTGCTGAATTTGCGTGTCAATTTGAAAACATTTGAACCCAATCACATTTTTCTGTGAATTTTGGATACTTAACACATTTTTTCTCTCCACATTGCTAAATTATGATTACTTTGAAGAATATTACTGAAACAAGTTTTTGCACATACAGTTTAAAAAAAATCACAAGTTACTAAATTTTGCCACTTGTTATTGTTTAGACTTTAATCTTTCATCCAAGGTGAATTCAGGATTGATAGGTAATACTCAAGATCGATAAGAAATGCAAACAAATGATTACAGGGGTGCAAGCGCCCCTCATCCATTTCGGAGCGGCAAATTTCATTTTTGGAGCAGAAATTTTGAAAATGGAGCAAAACTAAAAACGAACTGTATCTGCAATATAAGAAGTAATTTTTCTGTGAAATGACAAAAGTTTTGCCAAAAACGGTTGGAACAAACAATTCTAAATAAATTTCCTTCACAAATTAAAATCCATTTAACTTTTTTCTGAATTATCTTATCTGTCACTACTAAAACATGCATTACTGAAATGACGAATAAAAATTATTACTCTTTCCAAATTAAGCAACATGCATACTGAAAACCTAGGCAGTTATTCATCCTGATATAGCAAAAAAAGTGCATGCAGAATATAATAAGGGTTTTCGTTAAATTATGCATTGCACATCCTGGTAAGATATTTATTAAATTAAATGCTAAAAAAATATTGTTTTTAAAACTTATTTGTTATTATTTCACAACCAATGAGGTGAAATAACAAGCATTAATTATATGTACTTCAATTAAACATATAGTGCACATTTTGATTATTTCCAGTTTCTTCCATTGTCCAGAAGAAATTGTATTCTCCAGAAGAAACTCAACCATGCATCTGTTCACTATAACACAATTTCTAGAACTTGGTTTTAGGAATTGCAACCTGAAAAATTTGGCTTGGAGTTTAACTTTAACCCTGGAAATGGGCTTCCAAATTGAGGATGTAACACAGTTCAATCCTTTAATGATGAAATCTGTTGGATTTGATGATGTAGCTGAGACACGTACAAGAAAAATTCTCAGATGCAACTCACCAGATCTCACTGATGAACAACGTTTGGTAACACATTGACAATGCCATGAGAATTTAAATCAAAAAAAAAAAAATGGTTCCACTGAAACTAGAATTTTTATATTTGTGAGGGATGTTCAGAATTCTCTGGCACTGCTATCAAAGTTTTTAAAAGGAAAAGATGCAAAATGCTGCTTGTTAGCCGAATCTCAAAAGTTTAATTAAAAAGAGTAATTAGCCTACCATACCAGGACTTTAGCACAAAGAAAAAAAAATCATCCACACTCACTACAATTAACCACAAATAGTGAAGAGAGAAGACTGGAAAAAGTATTAATTTAAATATTAATTCATTCATATTTCCTAAATTCACTGGATTTATTCATACAAGGTTGAATAATTAATTCATTAAAAACAGTTCCTTTGCATTCCCTTTTTTTTTAAATCTTTCTGAAGAAAATCAAAAACTAAAAACTATGCAAACTAGCTCCGATCTCCCCACATGACCCTGAATTAACTTTATCTGCTCCTAAAGAGGATTTTTATTTCTCAATTAGACAAATTTTGAACAAAGTTTGGAGGCTTTTCACATCGTATTCATAGAGAGAAATGTTTCTCTAAGAAAAAAATTTCATTACAAAAAAAGTAGGAAGAGAGAAAGAAAATCTGCAAATTTACCTTCCTTTCACTCCTGACGAGGGTGGGGCATTATCATTTGAAAATGTTACCTCAGCTTGGTCAGTCTTCAGAACTACTGGTGGGTATCACTGTATGTTGATATATTATGGGTATCACTGTATGTTGATATATTATGGGTATCACTGTATATTGATGTATTTAATTGATCCACTAAATCTATATTTGTCCAACAGCACACCATGAATGAATTGTACCATAGATAGAAAGCATCAACAATTAATAGTTCAAATTTTTCTAATACAACAGATATGTTACACATAGGTTGAAAACATTCCCAAAAACCTGTTTAAATACCCCTCAGGTCTACTGTACTAAACAAAACAAAAAAAAATACTAAGTAGAGAACATAGCATAACTATGAATAAGTTGGAAACATACTTGGCCAAGTAACAATATCAGGAATTCTGGGAAACTGGCCTCTGCGTAATATGTAGATCTCTCGCATGGTGTGACCTATGGAGAAAAAAACAACATTTAGGGCTTTGAAGATACATGAAACACGTCAGTCTTGAAAAGATCAGATATACTTTTGATTTGACTCTATTTCACTTATCTCAAAAAACTATTTATCTTAGGGGTCATTCAAGTATTACGTCAGCATCGATGGGGTTTTTTGATTTGCTGACTTTTTGACAAGAGAGGAGAGGGGTTTGAATAAATATTCTTAATGGAATCTTATTCGATGCACCAAAAATGGAAAAAAAAACCTTTCGATAGTTATTGGGCACGTGAACTAACATATAGAGAGAAACGATGTCACTCTCTGCTGTTCATGCGAAGTACGAAAGACTGGATAACCAAGCGGAGATTGAGATGTAGTTCGGAAACCAAATTCACATTCTTCTGTGGGAGAATCGAACCACCAATCTCTCACTGACAGGGCGAGTGTTTTAACCATTGTGTGAATTACAGAGGATGGATATTTTCATTCCTTGGAGCATATGTATGAATGCTGAACGGGACTGCGCATGGACAGCCGCCTAGCTCAGCTAATAGCTCTTACGACATTAGTCCCCAGATGCCGACATATAGAGAGAAATGATGTGCTGCTACGCTGTTCATATGAACAACAAAAGCCTGAATAACCAAGCGGAGATTTAGATGTAGTTTGGAAATTCGCATTTCACTGTGGGGAATCAAACCACCAATCTTCCAATGCCCGGGCGAGTGTTCTAACCAGTGTGCGTGTGAATTACAGAGGATAGACATTTTCCTTCCTTGAAGCATATGCATAAATGCTGAACGGGACTGCGCATGGACAGCTAATAGCGCTTACGACGTTAGCCCCCAGATGGTGACATAAAGAGAGAAACAATGCCACTCTCCACTGTTCATACGAAGTATGAAAGCCTGGATAACCAAGCGGAGATAGAGGTGTAGTTCCGCTTTCGTACTTCGTATGAACAGCAGAGAGTGACATCGTTTCTCTCTATATGTCACCATCTGAGGGCTAATGTTGTCAGCGATCTGTAAAGGTGCAGCTTAGTTTATTTTTAAAAAAATTAGGTTCGGGGAGGCAAGCCATATCAGATAACCTTCAGGGCCAGTCTGTGGGTCAAGAGTTTACCATACATGACTTAAAGCATTGATTCTCAACCTTTTTTGGCCCATGGCCCCCTTTCAACCATTTCTCACTCCTGTGGCCCCCTTGCAACTATGATTAATTTCCTACCCCCTCCCAATTTTCCCATTAAAAGACAATTATTCAAATATTGTTTGAAGTATATAAATATGTGTGTTTGAATTTAATTAATTTTCAATTTATGAAAATAACAAAAAAAGCAAAATAACAATAATGCAACACAGTAAAAAATATAATAAATTTTCAATCAATGTAAACTTTGGATCAAGTATTATGTCAGCATTGGGGGGGGGGGGGGGGGTTGTTCTGATTTGCTGACTTTTGATGACAAGGGGGGAAGAGGTTTGAAGGTTTCTTACGTCATCAACCACCTTTTCTTGAAGATATGGAATATTCTAAGCTGCTGACGAAATTTTGCTAACAATGGGGTCAGTGTTTTGCTGACAAAGGGGTCAAAAAATAACTAAAAATTTGCTGACGTAATACTTGAACGACCCCTTTGCGCTTGAAGATGTCATAATGTCACCAAGTTACTGAGTTACTGTACAGGATGAAGTTTGAATTATTTACAAATTAGTTTTTCTTGGGTAAATTTGAATTTGGATAAATCAGTATTTCAAACTGATCAGAACTTATAAATAATCTGATTTCAAATAAAAATATTATTGGTTTACTGATTATAATTTCGCTAGTGATTCACATTCATCGTGAAAATCTGATATCTCGTTGGATGACAAGCTATGTCCAAGTGACTTTTTTGGTTCATAATGTGGCCTCTCTCGCAGACTAATATGGACGAGGTGCATGTCTAGTTTAGTAGTATGGTATTTTACTGGCAAACCGGTCGCCCTACAGGAATACTTTCAGTTAGAAAAATTATCCAAATAACGTTTAGTACTCAAATATGTCGTTCATGTTGCACTAAGGGTTATATAGTTATTAAAATAAAAATGTTGACTTTTTGTAGGGACACGTGTGCTCAAAACCCCAATTAAAAAGTGCAGCCCCGTCTCTCCTGATGCCAACAAAACCATTTTATCTGCATTTAACGTAGTTTTTTGGTTGGTTGTATTAAAATAAATGCTACTGTCAATCACTGTCATTAAAGTGACACTGTATATATAAATACATCCATCTCGAAACCTTATAATTATTGATAACACAAGCTTATGACAAGGGCTCTGATTTTTATGAGCTAAAGAAGAAACATAATTGCTAAGAACTTATTAGCAATGATGTTTCATCTTTAGGTCATAAAAATAACAGCCCTACTTATGAAAAATTGGATGAACACACACAAAAATGTCACTGTGCTTGAAATATTTGATACTTCAAGTACTAAATTTCATCTTTCAACTACTTGGAACCTTGTGCTGGGTGTTGAAATATCCTGCGGTGTTGAAAAATCAATCGAATCTTTATTATATTAATGTTACTTAAATAGGGGAAAAATTGTGAAAAAATATTCTATGCATTTTGTTTGAAATTTTTTGAGTCTCTCTTAATAAATTTCTTCGTGGCCCCATTATCAGCAGCCATGGCTCCCCTTTTGCGATATTTTTCTCCATGCCCCCCCCCCTTGAAATATCCTGGGGCCCCCTGGTTGAGAACCCCTGGCATAAAGTGTCGGTCGCAATGAATTTCTTAAGAAAAATTTTGAGTTCTTACCCTTCAAATAGCATTGACATTAACAGAAATTGATTATAATAGCACATATAAAGGTATTTCCTTCTGAAATTTTAATTTGCCATCGGAGGGAGGCACACAAGCTCCCTATGTGCCCCCCCCCCCCCCCCGCGCTTACGCTTCTGATCCTACCAATATACATTACGAAGTACTGGGCAATGATGACGAAAGTTTGCTGAGGGGGGGGGGGTGTCAAAAATGGGTAAAAATTTGCTTACGTAATACTTAAACGGCCCCTTACAGAAAAAATCTCTGCACTGGTCACAAAGTACAACACAAAGAAATCTGTGACGTACATTACAGAACAAAGAACAATAATTGCTACTTAAGAACAATCTGGAAGAATTTTAAGAAAAGTGTAAAAAACATAACAGTCGGATCCCATTGTAACGAAAACTTTTTCAATCCTTCAAATGAATTTACATAGAAACAATGTATTCGGCAGTTCCGGTATTACGAAATGAAAAATCTGTTATAACGAACTCGAAAACAAGTTTCCGGAAAAAAACAGAGTCAATCTGCACCTACTCTTTACACATTTCTGAAAAAAATCGGAAGAAATTGCAAATTCAAACAGTAGTTATTGGATCTCTAAGGAAAAAGATCTAACTTTTGAATTTACAAGATGTGGATGCAGCTGTCCTTACCTGGTTTCAGGACATTCTTTCCCGAAATGTGCCAGTTCCACTCATAGGAGAAGAGGTTTTGGAATTCGCACGTGCTTTTGGATGTGAAAACTTTCAAGCAAATTTCGGCTGGCTGAATCGTTTCAAAGAACAGGATATGGTGTGGTAGCAATACGGAGAAGCAAATTCAGTTGATATGGAAAATGTAAATGAATGGAAAGCTGGTGAAATAGTGAAAGTGATAGTCATCTGATCCATTCTGATAGTCATCTGATCCAAAGTTGACAAATGGCTGACTGACAAAGGGCTTAAACTAGCCACTGAAAAAACAAAATATATGTGGCTAACATATAAAAAACCAAGCATTTAACTCAAGCTAAACGGCTCAAACATCAAGAGAGTCAAACTTTTCAAATATTTAGGAGTTTATCTTGACCAAACGCTTTCATTCATGGAACATACTTGTAAACAATCTGATAATATCAACCCAAACTTCTCTCTAGCGCTGGAAATAACTGGAGCATTAACAGCAGTATGAGGCGTACCCTGTACGTTACCGTAATCCAAAGAATTTTAGCCTATGCTGCGACAGTGTGGGACATCAAGCTCAACAAGGCAAAACAAGCCAAATTAGACTCTGCACAAAGGGGCTTTTTACTGTACATAACTACGGCTTACTGTACAACACCAACAAATGGCCTACAGGTAATCACAGGCCTCCCCCCCCCCCCTTTAAGTCTTTGGATTGAGTACGAAGCAAAGATGGGCTTACTCACAAGGATGAAAAGGGATGTGGAAAACATACAACACAACCAGATCGAACAGAAAGGATGGTCAAAACACCCATCCTATAAAATTAAGAAAAATCAGATCTCATTCAAGTACAATGAATCACTGGAAAAAATCAATATATACACAGATGGGTCCAAAATAGAAGAAAGAACTGCTGCGGCCTACCTGATAATAGAAAATGACACATCATTTCCTACACCTGGTCACAGAGACTTAATAATGAAGCTTCAGTCTTTCAAGCTGAACTGTATGCTATAGAGGACACTGTTAAAAAAGCAACATCCATCAATAGAGAAAAAATTAAAATATTCACAGACTCTCTTTCCTCCCTATTTTTCATAACAAATCCTTTATCCACAACCAAAACATCCAGATTTATAAGAGAAACACTTATTCGCTTTTCTAACATCTTGTTGCCATGGGTTAAAACATATGAAGGAACCAGGGGGAATGAGGAGGCAGATAAACTTGCAAAGCAAGCAACTACACATCAAGATATTGATCATCACCTCCCGTTCCCCACTTCACGGGCAAAAGCCAACCTCAAAAAAGTCATGCATTAAAAATGGCAACAAAGATGGAGCAATGACATAACAGGCAGAAAAGTTCATGAAATTTAATCAAACTGTTAAAGAGCAAGACCAAAACTGGACAAGAAGCATGACTATATTTTTTTCTGAACATGGCCCGTTTCCTGCACACCTTGAAAGATTCAAAATTATCCGAAACGATAATTGTAAATGCGGGAAGCAGGGCACACCGTTTCACTTACGCCACTTCTTGTCCAAACACAAGCTCCTATCACTTTGGAAAGCCTTCCAGTGAAAAGAGAACACTTTGGAGAAAACAGCTCCTAACGACAGCAGGCCGCCGAAACAAAATAAGCCAACTCATATTTTCACTGGAAAGAAATCAAGAGAAATTCATAATTAGAGAGTCTGGCCGAAGCACTACACAACGTAGTCGATACATCTCTGAAGGAGAATCGTCAGACTCTGAGATCTGATTTTGCTGCAGGTGTGATGAGGAAGGATTAATTTTCAAAGCAATGTTTACAAATGTATATTTCATGTATATATATTTATTTCGCATTTTCAATATGTATTATTTTTTCTCTTTTATAAATTGATATCTCCACTGGAATTGTTTACTGTTTTGAACAACACTAATTTTGTTCTGCACTGTATGTTGTACTATGTTGTATATATGACCTACAACTAGCTTTTATAGTCCTGAATATTGTACCTTCTATAATTTTATAGTAAATATTTACCCTGCTAGCATCAAGTGTCAAGATATATTTAATCATATACGGTTGACAACACTTTTTTGCTCTGATCTTTGTTTACGTGTCTTGCCTATGATTTTTATTATATTTTTTCATATATTCTGAATACTTGCTGCAGGTGCGATGAGAAAGGATTAATTTTTCAAAAAAAATGCTTACAAATGTATACATGTATATGCTTACATGTATATATATTTTTTCGTATTTTCAATATTATATTATATTCTCTTTTATAAATTGACATCTCCACTGGAATTGTTCTGTTTTGAACAACACTTATTTTGTTCTGCACTGTATGTTGTACTATATTGTATATATGACCTACAACTAACCTATATAGGCCTGAATCTTTCATAAATGAGAATGCCAAGAACAAGAATATGTATACCTGTACGCAAAGTGAATAACATATGTTTTGATTTTTGCAAAAATATTTGAACTGTTTTTAATATTTCAATTGTTTTTAATATTTCAATATTGTACCTTCTATAATTTTATAGTAAATATTTACCCTGTTAGTATCAAGTTCAAGATATATTTCATCATACACGGTTGACAACACTTTTTTGCTCTGCTCTTTGTTTACGTATCTTGCCTATGATTTTTGTCCAACATATGTTCTTTATTCTTGTTTGTTAAAAATTCTTACGCTTATACAAACATAATATGTAGTACGGCACTTTGTAGAAAGTCACTCCTTCTTTTAATAATGTATGTCTGTTTTCTGTGTGTATATAGTACATACATTGTGTAAACCTGCTAATGATCAATTTGTCAACGTGTTAATAAAGAATCTGGGATGTTTGCAGGATCGGGTCTCCGGGGGTGTGGATGGTTGTGCCGGCTGCTGTCTTCGGGTTTGTGAGTCCATTCTGGGTGGATTCAGCCTGGGGGACTTGCTGGGCTCACTGGTGGTGGTAGGGTACCTGGACTATTTGAGGATCTTTGAGATTTTGAGTCTAGAGCCCCAATCGTAGGGATCGAGGACTGGGACCCCGGTGCACCTGGTTCTCTCCAGTGTGACCCAACCTCTCGGGGTGATGTGCTTATATCCCATATGGGACAGAGCCTGGGTCATATCTGGTACAACAGTATACTAGTAGTTACATTACCTCACATACATTTTCATTTTCTTTCCCATAAGAAATACATCTCCTACTGTATATCTCCCAGTCTTAATATTCAATAGTTGTTTTTTTTTTATACTTTCACTGTCAAGTTCAGTTAATCAAGGTTCTACTGTATAGTCGTAACAGAGTTATGAAAAATAATCAGCTATATACAGGGTGATTATAATTTAAGTTTTGATTCCAAAACTATACAGTAAGTACTGATCAGAATAACTTGAAAATTTGCATGGATATTCCTGAAGCAATGGAAGCTTTTCTCGCAAACGGAAAAAAAAGTGCAAATAGTGCAAAATGTGCAAGCTGATGATGCTGTACTTGGCTAGCAGTATAATCTATTTTAAGCAACCACATCATTTCGGCACTTCCACAGCATCAATGTGTAGATAGAATTTCTATCAAGATGCACATTGCAATACCAGCAAAGCAGCTGCTGAAGACTCATTTTGACAGGATGCACCTTAACCCTTAGATGATGTCATCTATTTTACATTTTTAAGTGTTTTTCCCCTTTACCAAATAAAATTGAATTTTTTCAGGAATATTCATGTCAATTTTCAAGTCATTCTGGCAATCATTCTTTGTTTTACAGTGTTTTGAAATCAGAACCTTAGTTATAATCACCCTGTATATCGTAAATCATTGCTAATTAATCTGATTATTTATGCTTCATTAAATACATTATATTCACCTAATTTTTATTAGTTTTTGCAAAATAGCTTCCTAATTAAGTATACTGAAAGTAACTGGAAAAAAAACCTTTATATATTATATGACTAGCTGATACCCGGCGACGTTGCCCGCCCCGTAAAAAATTTATATATGTATAGCTTATTACATATATAAATTTACATTATTACTTCTTAATCAAAAAAATTTCTGCATCAAGAGAAAATTACTTTTATATTTAAATATTTTAATTAAAATCTTCAGGCAATCGCTTGTGAATACACAATATTTTTTCTTTTTCCATCTGGTGTGTAGATGTACAAATTTTTGCTATTACCAACACGCGAACAGGTGACGAAAAGGTGTGAAAAACAGGGCTCAAGTAGGTTGATACCTGCCACTGCTAACAACTGGCCTTGCACTTTGTTTATTGTCATGGCAAAAGCTAAACGAATCGGGAACTGTAATCGCTTGAAAGTGAATGGCATTTCTTCGGTGATGATTGGGATACGTGGAATGAAGACTTCTTTTTCTTTGTAACATCCAGTTAGAATCGTTGCTTCAATGATGCAATTGTGCAATTTCTTCACGCAGAGTCTGTTGCCTTTCGGTGTCTCCAAATTTCTTAAAAGCATTATAGGTGATCCGACTTTGAGGGTCATATTGTGTGGTGGCACACCCGGAATATCCAAAGAGTTCAGAAATTCTGCAGGATACAGAACTGTCTGCGCTGTGTCTGTGACAGTGTCAACCGATTTGTAAGATGTGGAGTCTCCCGGAATAAAGGATTAGGATTTTTTCGTTGATCTTGTTCACACTGTCATTTTTCGGTGCCAGAATCGCACTCTCACAAAGCCACTCATGGTTTCGGTGATTTTGTTGAATGTTTGGGAAGACTTTGTCTGCAAGTTCTTGAACCGAGTTTATATATATAAGAACTGGCAAAATCCATTTGGGAACTTTATCAGTCCAGTGCTTGGGTCTACGGGAATTCTTCCATTGCCAAGTTTGATCAACTGATGTGAAAATGATAGCAGTACTGAGTCATTTAGCAGTTGAACTCGCATGTTGGTGGATAATGATAATTTTTTAGCTTCGTGCCAGAGTGTTGATGTCCTAACAAACTCGAGGCGACCACCGATAGACAGCACCTTCACTTCCAACCCATCTCACTAATGGCAGTAAATTGCAATGTAGCGATATGGCCAGAGTTGGTGTTTGGTGAAGTAGAGTGCTGATGATTTGAGGCAAGCATTGAGTTCATCAGCTGGCGTTGAACATTTTTATTCCCAGTTTTATCGCCGTAGTTGTTGTTCTCTGTTGTTAGTGACGCCATATGTCCAGCTTCTGCAGCGAATATTATTCAAACTCCTTTTAAGCACTTTTTAAATTGAAACTATACCTCAACGATGGGTGGTTGATGAGATAAAGGCCACATTAGCACTTACAGGACACCCTGTATACATGCAAGCAAATATATCTGGCGCTTCCAGGGTTTTTTTTTAATTACTGGGAGTATTGGAAAAGAGCCAAACCATTATAAAGGAATAAACTGTAATGATGGCAGCGTTAAAGATGTGACAAACTATTGTAAAGACATACACACGTCTGAAATGCATTGTTGGAAACCACGGTAACCAAAGTAAACGTTCCGAAAGTGATTGTTGAGGCCCCCAAAACCATTGTTGCCCGACAGTTTTTCGCCCATTTCGGGCATTTGCCCAGCTCTGACGAACTTTTAAAGTAGCCTACGGCTCAATCCCGGTCCTGTTTGGTATATATGCAAAATCTGGCGACGATCGGTCTAAAACTGTAGATTTGTATAAAGAGCATACATACATACATACATACATACATACATACATACTTTCACATTTATATATAATATTAATAACATTAAAAGAATTTTCAAACACACAGTAATCCATAGAGAGTTAAGCAAAAAATAATTGAATTGCAAAAGTTGATTTTGTCAAAATGTAATAAATATTTATTGATTAATTAATATGGGAAGTGTTAATTACATTAATAAACATTTCGTTTTAATTAATTATTAGAAGTTGGAATGATTTTTCAGAAATTTTATTGTTTTTAATGTTAATACTATGTAAAACTGGTTTAAACCAAAAAAACCGTTTTTTTTACCAACCCTGCTAAGTACTGCTCTCCGCCCCCCTATCTAATATGCAGGACAACAGAGGGGGCGTGGTTGGAGGGGTCTGTCAGAGTGAAATGTTGTCTACACCCATTAAGTGATTCTCTATTCTTTACTAATACACACTCAGTACCTTTTCTTTCCTTACAGTATTGGCTATTTTTTTCTCCCTGTCCCACTCACAGAACATTTAGAAAAGTCCATTTTTCTTATTTCAGTGAAACCTCGGTAACACGACACTCGATACAACAACAAAACAACAAAAAATTTGATTTACTTCTTATTATGGACTAGTTATAATACCCGGTGCTGCCCATGATTCCTTTGAGGCAAACCATTATAAAGGCATGTTCGGCTGAAACGCATTGTTTGAGAACCACGTTAAACATCCCAATAGTGATTGTTGAAGCCCAGTAATCCATTGTTGCCTAACAGTTTTTTTGTCCGTTTCAGGCATTTGCCCAGTGACGAAGTTTTAAAGTAGTTCAAGTCAGGTCTCATTTGGTATAGATGTAAAAAAATTTGGCGACGATAGATAAAAATTGTAGATTTTTTTTTTGTATAAAGAACATACTCACACAAACAGAAATAAATTTCATATATATACATTTAACTGTTTCAGCATTTTTCTATCAGGTGTACAAGTATGAAATGCGGATTTCAGAAAACAGATGGTGCACCAATGCAGTTTGTGATATAAAGATTTGACACTGCTGCATTTTGTTGTGTCATTAACGAGTGTCAGATGCGCACGAGTGATAAATTGGAAAAGTGTGTGCATAGTGTTGTATTGCTTTGTTCAATATGTCGAAAGTTATACTGAACAAAGAGCATTCGCGTACAGCATTAATTTTTTTGTTTTCATTTGAAGAAAACTGCTGCTGAATCATACCAATTACTTCGAGAAGCTTATGGTGAACATGCTCCATCTCAAGATATGTGTGAATGATGGTTTCGGTTTTTCAAAAGTGGCGACTTCGATGTTGCAGACAAGGAACATTGAAAACCGCCAAAAAAAAAAGATGTGGAATTGGAAGCATTGTTGGACGAAGATGATACTACACAGACACAAAAACAACTCGCAGAGCAATTGGGCGTTAGTCAACAAGCTGTTTCCAATCGCAATGCCCCATGACAACGTGAAATGCTCCTTGACAATGTTCAATGGTCAATTGTAACATGACGACCTGGGATCTCTTACAATCCTGTTGTTCAATTAATCTTGTTTAGGCCCCAGGGTTCGTTGGTTAGTGGAAACCACCCGAGGCTTCCGCTGACATTCCGGTTCGGGTCAGTTAGTTCGCTTAGTCTGACGGTCGGGGGGTGGGGTCTCCTAGCCGTCGGGTGAGAACGGGACCAGAAGTCAGGCTACCAACATCCCATATAAATTCAGATTTACATCCATGTCAGAGATCCCAATAGCTCGTTTAGTTACCTTCTCTTTCCCTCTGGGGGCTCCGTGGTTCGTCGGTGGAGACCACGTCGAGTTGTCATCGTCAAACTCTATTTTAATTGTGCAATATAATATAAATGTTCAGCAAAGTGTTATATAAATGTGCAATATATTTTACCTCCACGCCGTTGGTGGTTCCTAGGACCATCTCACGGTTTATAATGTCATGAGTTTTTACAATGTGTGTAGGCCTAAAAGTTGTGGATCCTGGCCAGATCTCCAATTTGTTATGTTTGGTTGCACAGATTCAATATTATAATATTTACAATATTTTCTTTTCTCATGAGATTATGTAAATCAGATACAAGCTAATACCGCACCTTCAATGTTGTGATTGGTTCTTCAGCGAGGAATTGTGGGAATGCTGCTATATAAAAGCCAGCTAGAAATGTGCTGAGTTACGACTTCCCTGCTTACGACCGACCCAACGATTTAATCAGTAAGGCGTCACGCCCTGTCATGGTGTGAGCTAGATCGACTCATAAATACAATGAAGGTACAATAGTAGAAGTGTGCCTTGGCACCTAACCCATCTCATCGCACGTAAGGTTTCAACGTCGTCGTGATCCAGTGATCGGTTAATGGCCAGACCGGCCACCCGTGGACCTTCATCTCCAATTCCATGTGCAGTGGCTGAGCTTTCATCTCAACGTGTGTGTTTACACCAAAACCGTCTGAAGCTGGTGCCGACGAGTCCTTGGGGCAGAGATCCCGGTCGAGCCCCCAGAATTTATGTAATGTTATCGTAATCTCGTTACCTCCCGGTTCTTTAATATTTTCCCCCCCAGTAACCATTGAGTGGATGACAACAATGAAATAGACAAAGTTCAGATAGAACTATAACATTTATTCAATTATATTGTTAAACCATTAAATCAACGTTATCACAATTAAGCTTTTTATATGTTAAACTATTAATTAACGTTTCATCACAATTATCACAGTTAGGCTTTTCTCTCATTGTCACAATGAAACAGAAATATGAATCGATCTCACCGCCGTGTCCAGGTTTTCACGAGTTATCACATCGTCCGGTAGATACTCCCAGGCGTCTGCCCCAAGGACTCGTCGGCACCAGCTTCAGACGGTTTTGGTGTAAACACACACGTTGAGATGAAAGCTCAGCCACTGCACATGGAACTGGAGATGAAGGTCCACGGGTGGCCGGTCTGGCCATTAACCGATCACTGGATCACGACGACGTTGAAACCTTACGTGCGATGAGATGGGTTAGGTGCCAAGGCACACTTCTACTATTGTACCTTCATTGTATTTATGAGACGATCTAGCTCACACCATGACAGGGCGTGACGCCTTACTGATTAAATCGTTGGGTCGGTCGTAAGCAAGGAAGTCGTAACTCAGCACATCTCTAGCTGGCTTTTATATAGCAGCATTCCCACAATTCCTCGCTGAAGAACCAATCACAACATTGAAGGTGCGGTATTAGCTTGTATCTGATTTACATAATCTCATGAGAAAAGAAAATATTGTAAATATTATAATATTGAATCTGTGCAACCAAACATAACAAATTGGAGATCTGGCCAGGATCCACAACTTTTAGGCCTACACACATTGTAAAAACTCATGACATTATAAACCGTGAGATGGTCCTAGGAACCACCAACGGCGTGGAGGTAAAATATATTGCACATTTATATAACACTTTGCTGAACATTTATATTATATTGCACAATTAAAATAGAGTTTGACGATGACAACTCGACGTGGTCTCCACCGACGAACCACGGAGCCCCCAGAGGGAAAGAGAAGGTAACTAGACGAGCTATTGGGATCTCTGACATGGATGTAAATCAGAATTTATATGGGATGTTGGTAGCCTGACCTCTGGTCCCGTTCTCGCCCGACGGCTAGGAGACCCCACCCCCCGACCGTCAGACTAAGCGAACTAACTGACCCGAACCGGAATGTCAGCGGAAGCCTCGGGTGGTTTCCACTAACCAACGAACCCTGGGGCCTAAACAAGATTAATTGAACAACAGGATTGTAAGAGATCCCAGGCCGTCATGTTACACAATGTGCAATGCTCCATCACATACAGCAAAAGCGGTTCGCGGCACGTTGGAAGCACTCAGCTGGAAGTTCTACCGTATGCGGCTTACTCACCAGACTTGGCTCCTTCCGATTACCACTTGTTTGCATTGATGGGTCACACACTTTCTGAGCAACGTTTCGGTTCGTACGAAGATGTGAAAAAATAGCTCGATGAATGGTTCGCAGCAAAAGGGGAAGATTTTTACTGGCCTGGTATTCACAAATTTCAGGAAAGATGGGGGAAATGTATAACAAGCAATAGAGCATACTTTGAATAAAGCACTTTTTATCATTCTTCCGAATTTATATTAACGGGTTTTTTTTTGAAAAAAATCCGCATTTCATACTTGTACACCTGGTACAGGATTTTGATTACTTTATATGAAGTTTTTTCCAGAATAATATTCAGTCTACATAGTTTTATGGCGTTACACAACTTGAAAATCACAATTCCTTCTAAATTTTGCTCTATCGCAGACGTTGCACACGGATTACATTTCTTGTCTTTTACATGCAGAATAGTATGAAAGGCATTGGTTCGCTCTGTCAACACCACCCA
Source organism: Pholcus phalangioides (assembly GCF_987345545.1). Lineage (NCBI taxonomy): Eukaryota > Metazoa > Arthropoda > Arachnida > Araneae > Pholcidae > Pholcus > Pholcus phalangioides. The sequence goes on from NW_028301613.1 coordinate 10,546,929, forward strand.
TACTATCATTAAAGCAGCGACCAAAGCTGGATTCTTTTTTTACCACGGTTCCCCTCTTATTTCGCACATCCACCAGTTGTGGACTGTGCTTAGAATGCACACAATGATATATCCTGCCTTCTTCAGAAAGCCTAATCCAACATATGAGAAACTTTGAGAATATATTCTTTTCGATATATTCTCTGGTATTTATCAACATAATATTGGAAAGCTGTAACTATGGTTCTATAATTCATGTTCAAATTTGTATGAAAGAAATAGTTCTGATGAATGTTTTGCTACTCTTGAACACAAACTTTTCTTACTCCTGTAAGTGAAAAATATAAATTCTGAAATTTCGATATAATTTTCGACAAACCAACATCTATCTGTATGATTTCTGTTCTTTCAAATTTCACACAAAAAAAGATTTCTTGCATAATATTAAAAAAAAAATAAGATGTTAGAAAAACAATTCATTTTTTTTCGAAAACATGTAGCACACAATGTTTCGAAAAGACCATATTACGCGTTTTAAAATAAGTAAATCTTGGTTTTCAGGTAGACCATACAAGGTATTATTTATTTTTTTATTTAGTTTCTGTGGTGGGGTACATTTAACATGAACTGTTATTGTTTTCAAATGAGAAAAAAAGTATTTCTAATACTTTGCAACCATCTTCTCAGTTGAGTCTATTTTTGTTTTTTAAAATAAGAAAAGAAAAAGAAACTTTTAGATGGTGTTTCACTACCTGATTTTGAGAATTTTCTAAAAAATCACATGTTTGTATGTTAACTGAGAAGCTTTTTCTTTTCATGATTTTATAATAAGATTACCCAGAAATTTTGATCAATGTATGTCTTGGCCAGTTTCTGGACGGCACAGTTGCCCGGCAAATATCCGAATTTCTGAATTTTTTCGGCCCCTATGCATCGATCCCTGTGTATGGTATATCGGTATTCCTGGATATCGATATTCTGATTCCACTAATTGTTAGTTGCCGTAGCTAATCATAATTATCGCAAATGTGGAGATGACCCCGAATCATAGTAATCAATATATAGGGCTGGGTAAACTGGCAAATTTCGGACTTCGGCAGTAATAAATATAATATATTCAGTGAATCCTTAATATAATGATACTCTGCGGGTCAAAAAATAAATATCGTTGAAGAGGAATAATAATAATATCGAGATGTAGCAGTTCAACATTAGAGTATTGATATTTCCAAACAAGACTTGAAAAAAATATCATCGTAGGTTAATTTATCGCATTATCAAATATCGTTGTAGCAAGATTTCACAATATACAGTCGAATCCTGTTTTAACAAATACTGTTATAGCGAAAATCTCGTTTTAACGAACACTTTTTTAATCCCTTGTTCACATAGGAACAACGCAAAAACCTGGGAAATTCCTTTATAACGAAATTTCTTTATAAAGAAATTTCGTTATAACGAAGTGATTTCTCCGGTCTCTTGGAGTTCGTTATAATGGGATTCGACTGTATTAAAAAAAAGGCATATGTGATTAAAATATGCAAAAAAAATATAACTGTTGTGTGAAACTAACAAATAGTTGAAATATTATTCAAGTCACAAGTTAAATCTATATACATATAACTTGGAATAAATTCTAAAAAACGAAATTCTAAAAGAAAAAATTCAGTTTTATCTTTCAGCCAATAAACTTTTTTTTGGGTTTTGGTGGATTGCATATGTTAATTTACGTGTTTATATACAGTGAAATGTTGCTACAATGGTATTGGATACAACTATAAATACCTCTACAAAGATTTTTTTTTTTCAAGTTCTATTTTGCTATGGCGTCAATAGCCATCGCTATCAGATGAAGCGGAAGAGTTCCAATTTCCAGCCCAATATAATATAATAATAAGAGAAAAGGGAAAAGGGGACTTAAGCCATTTAAATGTACAAAACATGCTCTTTTGCCTTCATCAACACTCCTTAATTTTATGGCCACTTACTTAAAGGGCCCCTTCAAAGTTTGGTAATAGCCGCTCCGTATTCTTCTTTTCTCTCTCTCTCTCCCCTATATAATGAAGCCTCTTGACCTTTGTAATTGCCACCTGCAGGCGATTGACTTCATTTCATCTATTGTACTTCTATTGTATCATCTTTATAAGGAATGCATACAATTATTTCATCTATTGTACGCATCCCTTCTTGGGAGTATGTGCCTTCTGACTTTCTTGCTTCCTCTCTTTTCTTTTCTTTCCCTTCTCTTTTTTCTTGTACAACTCCCCCCCCCCCCCCACAGAAAAACGTCTTCCTCCCATATGCTTCGAAAGATCGTAGGGGGTGAACCTTGACCAATGATGTCAATATTAATACTAATTTGTACCTACGTAATCCTCATCACCCAATGGAAGGACCCCTTTGAAGCCGGACTACCAATTAGAAATAGGGGGTTGGTACCCCTCAAAACTTTCCTTTTTGGAATCTTTGAAAAATTTAAAGCAGATTGATTAGTGCAAGCTAGAAATCAAGTTGAAAAAAGATGTAGTTAAATTTTTGTTTTTACACATTGCAACGATTAGCATCAGGAACGGCGATCATCCGTGATGAAAGGGATGGAGGAAAGGTAGGAAAGAAATTCTTACCACATTTTAGTAAATTATAGACGTTTAGTTAAAACCTAAATTAGGAGGAATTAACAGGGGGCAGATGGCGAAATTAGGCATAAAGAGTGATTAAAAGAGAGTTATTCCAACATCAATTTAAAATTATTATAATTGAACATATAGTATTTTGTCTATGTATTATGCAGAATTGGATATCGTGGAAATGGATTTTTTAAATTGACTTTTATTTTGTGCAAATATAACTCGTTCTTTTCATATGATCATTTGATTAAATATTAAATGCTATTGAAATCTAACTGATTCTTTCTTTTCATGAGTCATCGTTTTATTCTAAATGTATATTGGACCACTAGGAGCCTGGGTTAATCTAGATAATTACATATATATATCTCCCAGTGGTTCGATATAACAATTTAGCAATGCTTATAGCCTAATATTAAACTGCTGCCTCTCGATATAACAATAATCTCTACAAAGATATTTTTCGTGGTCCACAGAGTATCGATATATCAAGATTTTACTGAATTTAAAATTAAAAAAAACAATATTTTTCAGAAGAATTTTGACATGCAGTTTCACTTTTCACATATTGTCAATATTAACAGAGAAAAACACAGTTCCTCCTTAGAAAGATACATAGCTCCCTCTCTCCTCTATACCCCTCCCTAATCCCATTCTAACAATCTTGCATTTTTACTTTCAAGATACCAGTAAAAAAAGTCACACCTTGTTTTATATAGAAGGTAGTCAATGTGATATGGTCTAGGGACAATTCATTGTAACTTTTTAACCAAGTGTTTCATTCATTTGAATGAGTGAAAATTAGGAGGTGTTCAAGATGTCAGTCATAATACAATACGTAAAGGGGGAAGGAATAGATCCTCCATGACCCATATATTCGTCAAAACCACTCAAGGATTAGAAACAGTTTGACCCATATAGGCGTCATTCCCACTTGACCGGTTGAATCTGCAAGAACCAACCTGTGCAATCATGTAAATCTCATTTTCAAATTCTGTTCGTAAATGAATTTTATATGTAAGTGTTTTTGCAGTAATTTTTTAAGTAACTGATCGGCAGTAGGCCTATGTTTTAATCATGTAGAAAACATTTTGTCACACAATGGGTCTGTGGAATACAGTGAAACGGAAAAACAGTGAAAGTCTTTAACGGAACCTATATAAAGTGGAAACCTCTCTTCAAAGGAAAGAAATCTTGGTTCCATGATTTCAATGCTAAAATACACAGTAAAAAACCTGGATAAAACAACCTGTCTAATGCAGAAATAGGGAGGAAACTCATTGTACTTTCTTAACTGAAAATTTCACACAAGCACTCCGACTCCTCGCGATCAATAGACCAAAGGGTCATAAAAATGTTGAAGTGCTTTACTGAAATTTTTTTATGCTATTCTTTCTTGCCAATAGGCACTTGCCCACACTTAGATTAGCAAAAACCATTTCTATGCTAGTTTTAAAAACTCATATGTACTGAAACAGCTGCTTTCAGAAACAAAACTTTTCAGAAAAGCAGGCTTTTTTACAAGAGAAATAAATCAGTGCAAAGGTTGGATTTCCAAATGATATGCCAGAATCATAAAAGTATATGCACGCTGGTTTCTGTAATTGCCAAGTAACCAAAGTAAATGTTCTAAAAGTGATTGTTGAGGCCCAAAAACCATTGTTGCCCAACAGTTTTTTACCCATTTGGGGCATTCGCCCTGCTCCGCCAAAACTTTAAAGTAGCCTATCATTCAAGTTGGGTCCGATTTGGTATATATACAAAATTTGGTGACGATCGATCTAAAATTGTAGATTTCTATAGAGAACATACACACACACAGACAGAAAATAAATTTTATACATAGAGATAGACGATGCACACACTCAAAACCCTTATTGACAATTCAAGAGAAAGTCAAATGAATGCAAATATGTGGTGTGAAGTTTCATACAGATACGCTGTGAAAATATTTAGTAACTGTAGAGTAAATAATATACATTATTTTCAATTAATTTTTATTTTATTTCAATTACATGAGATTTTTACATAATTTTACACATTATGTCACTTGAACCTTTATTCAGCAGCAACCTGTGTCCAACTGAAAAAAAATCTGGGTCCATTCCAATTCCATTGAAAACAGGTTTTACTGTATTTTAAGCTAAATGATCCACATTGTGTGATTGGGACAAGTCCAAGCACTTTTACAAAAGCCTTCATCAGTATGGGCATTGAAAGTGTTTTAAATCTCTAGATGCTCAGCAGGAAATTCTGACACATGAATTATTTCTGGGGGTGCTTGACACTTTTCCATAAAGAGATGTAAGTGCTTGAGAAGCCACAGAAACCCAAATTTGATGTCACTGTTAATCAGTATTTCAGATTTTTCAGAAGCAGACTCAGAATTTCTTAATATAGGTGATTGTAATACTTTGATTCACATAATAAATCAAGAAAACTAAAAGAGAATTTTGATATTTGATAATTCAGCACTATTGAATCTGAATCTAGCAATCAGATGAAAAAAATTAATGGAGATATGACAAAAGTAAAAAAAAAAACAACAAAATGAGGGTATGGGGGTCATTCAAGTATTACGTCAGCATTGATGGGGGAGAGGGGTCTCCGATTTGCCGCTGATTTGATGATAGGGTTGGGCTTTTGATGATGCTTCTGTCATTAACCACCCTTTATAAAAACATGAAATATTCTTAATGGCATCTTATTCAGTAAGCTAAAAACGAGAAAAACTTTTCGCTAGTTTGTGGGCACCTACTGATGTTCCCTACGGAGCCACTTAAGTGATCTCCAAATATTTTGCAGAACCAAGTGATCTAGAAATGTGTTCAGGCCGCTCTAAAACTGTGCCACGTGTCACTCAAGGGATACCTAAATGTGCCACGGATTGCTTAAATGATCTGGAACTGTGTTGTAGGTCACTTAAGTGATCTGTGAATGTGTCACAGGCCTGCTTGAGTGATCTGAAAATGTGCCATGATCCGCTTGAGTGATCTGAAAATGTGCCATGATCCGCTTGAGTGATCTGAAAATGTGCCATGATCCGCTTGAGTGATCTGAAAATGTGCCAAGATCTGCTTGAGTGATCTGAAAATGTGCCTTGATCCACGTAAATGCTCTAGAATTGTGCCATGGGTCAATTGCGTGATTCGTAAATGTGTGCCACTCAGTTCATTTTTACAAAATTAGGTTTAAGGTAGCAAGCCGCATTTGTCTGTGGGCCATGGGTTTAGCATACATGGCTTTGAGGGTGGGTCACAATGAATTTCTTAAAACAATAAAATTACAGTAAAACCTGTCTTTAATGGAACCTGTATAAAGTGGAAACCTGCCTTAAACGGAAAAAAAATCGCAGTCCTGTGATTTCAATGCTAAAATACACATTAAAAAACCTGGAACATGTCTAACATGGGAACGAAAATTGTACCCTTTAATGGAAAATCTCACAAACACTGAGTGTTTAGCGACCATACATAATATTAAAGTGCTTCATCAAAACTTTTTATGCAATCTATGCTACAGAATTTGAGTTGTACATCATCCCCCCTTAGATTAGCAAAAATCTGTTTCTGTAGTTGATGCTGTAGCTTTGATAAGCCATACTATAAAGCAATTGCTTTCTGAAAGTGTGACAAGAATTTTCGGAAAAGCAGGCCTCACCACGGGAGAAATCAGTGTAAGAGTTGAATTTCGGAATAATATACAAATAATACAAATACAATACAAATACAACACCACAACAGGCAAATTGCCCAACGAGGTGGCTGACTTAAGAACATCATGGATCCCCGAGCCCTTTTTTACCCTACCTACGAGCCCTACCTACTACTGCTACACCACACTTGCACCCCGCCCACAACCCCCCGCGGAACCCCCAACGAATCGGTACATGCGGGAATGTGCGTGTACGTGTAGTGAAACCTGACGTGGAGTTTTTTTGTTTCTCTGTAATGCTTGTTATGTGTAGTGCTGCCATCTGCCACCATTTTTTCAAACTATGAGCGAAGTGTTATGATTGAATGATTTTTCGTAACACTTCGCTCATAGTTTGAAAAAATGGTGGCAGATGGCAGCACTACACATAACAAGCATTACAGAGAAACAAAAAAACTCCACGTCAGGTTTCACTACACGTACACGCACATTCCCGCATGTACCGATTCGTTGGGGGTTCCGCGGGGGGTTGTGGGCGGGGTGCAAGTGTGGTGTAGCAGTAGTAGGTAGGGCTCGTAGGTGCAATAACAAATGCAATAACAAAATTGTTGCCTGGGCCAGAATTAATCAGAGGCAAAGAAGGCAACTGCCCAAATTTATGTGGGAACAACAACACTTATAAATTCATCAAATTTTGCAAGTAGGGACGGCCTGGTGTTATGGACCTGATGCTGTGGATTACATGAACATATACGATAATGTACAAACTGAATCCGACACTACAGATATTGACACCCTAATTCAAAATTTTTGAGGAAGTTAAAAAGGGCATATGTTATTTTAGAATAAAAACAGTGTAGGTCGGACTTTTATATATATACTATCAAAACCTCAGTACATTATATTTAGTAATTATAGACAAATTAATTATTTATTTTATCTTTTCAAGTTTAAATTATATAGTATAATAAATATTTTATTTTAACTAGAATAACCATGATTTTTTCTCAACTCCTCCATCACTCACCAACAGGATAATGGTGACCTAGATGTAGCGTTTTAGGTATGTGAAGAATCTCTTCATAGTTTCTCATTTGGTTTGTGGTTTCACGGTATCGTTTTCCTTTTTCGACATGGCAGAAGCGTCAGCAATATGGGTACCATTTTTTACCGCGTCGGATCCGCCTTGTAGTTTAAATGTGCGAAGCTACCTTAAAACTCGCAACAGCAAAGCCGATAACGGACTCAAAAACTATGTACCACCACTGCGTTTCCCACCTGCCACCGGAAATATCTACAATGGTAAAGGATTTCATCATGCAGCGCAGGAAAGTCATCCCGTATGAAGAACTGAAAGCGGTCATGATCGAACGATGCTGCGAATCGAAAATGCAAGAAATCTGATGTCTCCTGTCTGGAGAACAGCTGGGTGATAGGAAACCGTCTGAACTTTTCCAAATCATGCAGCGTTGTGTGGAAAATCACAACATTGCCAACTCACTTCTCCTGGAACTGTTCCTACAGCAGCTTCCGTTGAATGTTACTTCGATTCTAGCTGCCATACAGCCACTCACACCACAAATGGCCGCTGATGTCGCGGAGCGCACCCTGGAATCAACGCCAATCGAAATCAAAGAGATTACGAAGCCATCAATCCCTCAAGCTAGTGCAACTTTCTTGCATTCTGAGCTGATGGAGGAAATACAACAACTGCAGGAAAAAGTTGCTGTTTTGAGGCGAGCCAGAAGTCATTCTTGTGATCAAAACCAGTCCCGTTTATGACGTAAAAGTCCTGAGAGTGTTTCTGACGTATGCGGGTATCATCGCAAGTTCCGTTCCACCACGAGGAAGTGTATGAAGCCATGCTCCGACAAGGGAAATGACAACGTCCAGGGGTAATGGCGACATGCCACTTGCAGGTGACTAACAGTACCACTAACAGTGCATTGAAATTTTGTCGATGAAGCTGACTTCATCAACAAAAATGCAATGGGATTCCATCAATTGTCATGATATTGCATGAGAGATCCACCGATGGCAACATCAGATGCATCAGTTCACAAACTGATTGGGGCATCTGGATTTGTATGGTGAAGTAGAGTTGCTTCAGCCAATGCAGATTTCGCTTTGTCGAATGCATCCTGACATGTCTCATCCCACGGAAGAGGTTCTTCACACTTTTTGCGTTGGGGCTTTTTGCAGTTTTGTCGGCCTTCTAACAATTTCACTAAAGGTGCCAAGATATGAGCAGGCTTCGGAATAAAGCGACGGTAGAAGTTGAAAAGTCCCACGAATTTTCTAAGTTGTGTGAGAGTGGATGGCGCAGGATATTTTGCTATGGCTTCGACTCGATCTGGAAAAGGCTTGATGCCAGTCGGTGAAACTTGTACTCCAAGGAAGTGAACTGTGGAAAGTCCAAACACACACTTGGAAGGCTTCAGCGAGAGACCATAGTCGTTGAGTCGCTGAAAGAGTGCTCTTAGATGATGAAGGTGCTCCTCGGGTGATGACGATGCAATGTCATCAACAAAAGCATACGTGAATGGAAGATCGTGCAACACTTCATCGATAAAACGTTGGAAAGTAGATGCCGCATTGCACAGACCAAAAGACATTCGTGTGTACTCGAAGAGACCAAATGGTGTTGTGATGGCCGTTTTGTGTATGTGGTCGGGAAAAATTGGAATTTGGTGATATGCGGAAACTAAATCCACGTGAGAAAAAATATTTTTCCCGTGAAGTTCCGCAGTGTAGTCTTGAATGTTCGGGACACTGTATTTATCCTTGATGGTACGAGCATTTAAGGCTCTGTAGTCTCCTACTGGTCGCCAATCCAAAGAATTTTTCTTCGGGACCATGTGTAGAGGAGAAGAGAAACTGCTCTTGGAAGGTTGAATATGACCAAGATTGAGCATTTCTTGAAAAGCTGATTTAGCCAGTTTCATTTTAGCTGGATCCAGCCTGCGAGCTTTAGCAGAGACTGCTGCACCAGAAGTTGTTATGTAATACATGATATTGTGCTTAATGGGCTGGTCGGGATGCAGTGGTTTCGTGATATCGGGAAATTCGAGTAGTAATTTATGATAGATGCTATCTTCCGACACCACTTTAACAGAGTGAAGACCCGCGCTATTTAAATGTTCCGAAACTTCCAATTTGGTATTTAAATCAACTAATTTTCTACTCCTAAGATTGGGTAATAAGTTGAAATGATGCAGCTCCAATGATCGCACTTGACACATCACAAATGAAAAACGAAAATACAAATACTTTAATTCCGGTGCTGTTTGCAGCTTTGAAATTTTGAATCGGTGCTAATTTGTAATCATTTTTGGTTGCTGGTATAAGAGAACAGTCACTACCGGTATCAACGAGAAAGCGAATGTTTGTTTTACGATCACGAATGAATAGGGGACAAGAACTCACCTGCAAGTGGCATGTCGCCATTACCCCTGGACATTGTCGTTTCCCTGATAGGAGCATGGCTTTGTACACTTCCTCACGTTGGAACGCAACTTGCGATGATACCAACATACGTCAGAAACACTCGCAGAACTTTCCCGTCGTAAACGGGACTAGTTTTGATTACGAGAATGACTCCTGGCTCATCTCAAGACAGCAACTTCTTTCCGCAGTTGTTTTATTTCCTCCATCAGTTCAGAATTCAAGGAAGCTGCACTAGCTTGAGGGATTGACGGCTTCGTAACTTCCTTGATTTCGATCGGCGTTGACTCCAGGATGTGATCCGCGACTTCAGCTGCTTTCTGTGGTGTGAGTGGCTTGTATGGCAGCTAGAATCGAAGTAACATTAGGCGGAAGCTGCTGTAGGAACAGTTCCAAGAGAAGAGAGTCGGCAATGTTGTGGTTTTCGCACAACGCTGCATGATTTGGAAAAGTTTGGGCGGTTTCCTATCACCTAGCTGTTCCCCGGAGAGGAGACATCGGATTTCTTGCGTTTTCAATTCGCAGCATCATTCGATGATGACCGCTTTCAGTTCTTCATACGGGCTGACTTTCCCACGCTGCATGATGAAATTGCGTACCATTGTAGCTATTTCCGGTGGCGGGTGAGAAACGCAGTGGTTGTACATAGTTTTTGAGTCCGTTATCGTCTTCTGTGTTGCGAGTTTGAAGGTAGCTTCGCACATTTCAAACCCCAAGGCGGGATCCGACACTGTAAAAATTGGTATCCTTATCGCCAACGCTTCTGCCATGTCAAAAAAGGAAAACGATCCCGTGAAACCACGAGGCGAATGAGAAACAATGAAGAAATTCTTCACATACCTAAAAGACTACGTCTTGGTCACCATTATCTTGTTGGTGAGTGATGGAGGAGTTGAGATAAATCATGGTTATGCCAGTTATATAAAATATTTATTACTATATAATTTATAAACTTAACAAAATTCAGGACGGTTGTTATTGCGTGTTCATTCCGCGGTTACTGCCAGCGGAAGTGTGTCTCTCGCCAAGCGAGATCAAATCTTGCCAAACATCGGCAGCTGTTTCCAGTGTGTGTGGATTGCATATTATCTTTAGCAACCAAAAAATTACATTATCACCAGTAGAGTTACTGTTGGCCACCTCTGTTCTGAAGAAACAAAAATTATATACAATTCAGTCCCAGTGTAATACAAAAAGTTTATGAGCATTTACAACACAACAAGCATGCACTGCAGGTAATATGGAGCCATTTGCCAATTCATATGAACTTCTGTTTCCCCCCCCCCCCATAGAAAATTAAAAACTTTTTGGCTTACCATGTGCTCTAAAAAGTCTATCCTGTCCATTGAAGGAATGCTCACAAGGCAAGTTTTTCAATTCTTCTACAAATGCTTCATTTAGATGAGGAGCATTTATATCGGAGTCTTTAAGCTCTGGCTGGAAATTTGAAAATATTAATAAGCACAAAATTGAAGTCTTTTAAGTCACAGAAGAATGGCAAAAAATTTTTATGAAAGATCAATTACATTAATCCATCATTGCACCATGCATGTCAGAAGACAAAAGAAAAGTGTGGTATACTGAATACACGATATAACTGACACCTTTATCTAGGTTCTAATGTTATAACATCATTGATAATTAGAGGCAGGAAATGTTCAAATGCATGTTATAACAAGCTTTGGTAATAGACAAATAATCAGAGTTGAGAGTTTTGGGCACATGATGGTTTTTAGATGGTTTAAACAGTCGCATTAAAAACCTCAAATAGCACATTTTTAATCTTTTTTTATTTTCATTTCACAAAAACACAAATACGAACTGATACAAAAGATAAAAATAGAATTAAAAAACTGGTACAGAAAGACAAAAACTGGAACAAAAACATATATACAGTAAGGGCCCCCCCCCCCCAACAACGGCCACCAACAGGACTGTGAAAATACGACCGCTATTGGGATGTGGCCGTTATTGCAAGTTTTTGGGAAAAAACTAAAATTTGCTATAAACATATAAAGCATGTGAAGTTACAATTCATTCTGTAACTGTTTATGATAGTTACGATTATATAAAAATATATAATTATACAGCAAAACCCCTTTTAATGGACACCCGATGTAATCGCCAAGTTATAACTTCCCCCTATATAATAGAAGTATGTATTTAAAAGCCCTGATTAATGGTCACCCTTTTATGGATAAGGAACCATTCAAGTATTACGTAAGCATCGATGAGGGGAGGGGTTTCCGATTTTCTGACTTTTGATGACGGGGGGGGGGGGAGTTTGGATAATGCTGGTGCCTGGGGGGCGCTAGCGCTAGGAGGCCCACCAGTGTGAGAATTTCTTTTGTTGCTTCTGGAGAATACCCGCTGTTGCCTGATGCTGGGTGGTCCATCAGCGTGAGAATTTCTATATCTTTCTGGGCGATACCCGCTGATGCCTGGCGGTAGGTAGCCCACCAGCGTGAGAATTTCTTTGGCTCTCAAGGAACACCCGCTGGTGCCTGGCGCTAGGGCCCACCAGCGTGAGAATTAAAGCTTTCCAAATTCTCTGTTGTACATTTTTCATTTTGAATATTTGCCATGCTACTGTTAAGACAATGTTCCACCGAGAACTGTTGTCATGAGACATTGTCAATTCCCACCCCTGTGCTTTAGATCAAAGTCCATTTCGGAGCAGCAAAATATAGGAATCGGAGCAGTTATTTATAAATTGGAGCAGGGAAATTAACAAGAATATTTTCGTTAACCCTCACCCCTTTTCTAAATAAAACAACTGCATTGTCTTTTGTTATCAAACAACTTTTCATTGGCTTGTTTTTTGTTTTAGGTGTTTCAGGTTTTTGACACCTTGTTTGAAAGAGCGGCTGTCATAAAATTTTTCACACCAGTATAAGATGATTTTTGCTTACTGAGGGCACTATTGGCTGTCTGGAACTGCAGCACTCAAATGGGCTATTTTGATATAAGTTTTTTATTTTTTCATACTCGGAAAGAAATTGTTGCAAAATGGGAGAGAATTAAGGAAGAATCAACATAACGTTTGGCGATTAAGCACTCATTTTTTGGCGAGATTGGCGATCTGGCACTCGTTATTTGGCGATAATGGTGATTTAACACTCGTTATTCGGCAAAGTTTCTAAATTACCATTCGTAATTCGGTGGAAATGCACTTTTTACTCCCCGAATGAAAATTTTTTTCACGAAACATCTGGGTTTGACGCAATGCTGATCGACTACAGCAACTTCTGCTGCTTCCAGTTGCAACTGTTTTTTAAACGGCAACTGACTTGCATTTGCGCTTTGAAGCTGAAAGACCATTGCAAACCATCTTCAGTTGCTCGATCACGGATATTATAGGGGTTTCGCGATGGAAAGGCCGATATAGTTTAAATAAGGCATACAATGGAATATAAAACGCTCTTAGAAAGAATCGTTTCGCGGCAAGCAGGAACAAAAATTTTTTGGCGTCCTTTCCGAAATTCCGGGCATACTGAAGCAAAATTCGCTATTTGGCGCAGAAAAATATAAAAATATGCTATAGGCGCAGGATGGCGCAAGATGTTAATTTTGGCGCAAATTGACACAAAGTTCCCACCCCTGAAAGCAGTGATTCCCACTGCTTTCGATGGAATGTTCCAGGGGGCAGTAGAAGCTACGGATATAACACAGGATCCTATAGGTTAGATTGCGTTGGGAAGTGATGGGAGGAAAAAAATTTCTGAAGAAGGGGGGCAATGGAACAAAAAAGGTTGGGAAACTATGATCTAAAGAAAGCATGGATATGTTAATATATATACATATTTTTTCTTTTTTGGATATGGTGGTCAGGTTGCGCTATGGCGGCCGCAGCGTTGTCGATGTGAGAGGTGGGAGAGTTGTGGGAGATTGGGAGGGACATCTGGCTCTCAGAAAGGCTGTGATGTTGAAGCTCATTTTTCCGCTATAGCTCACCCAATTGGGTAAAAGGCAGAAAATCACTTCATTGTGATAGGCCTGAGCTATAGTCAGTTTCAGATAAAGATAATGCTTACGTCATCAACCACTCTTTATGAAAATATGAAATGCATTGATGGCGTATTACTCGGTGCGCCAAAATGAGAAAAACGTTTCGATAGTTTTGTCGCCACTTGAGGCAACATTGTCCTCCCCCCCCCCCCCCCCCACTGATAAGTGCCCTACAGAACCACTTTAGTGACCTCTAAATGTTTCGTGGATCCAAGTGCTCTGGAACTGTGCCACACATCACTTAAGTGATCCGTAATTACATGTCGCGGATCACTTAAATTATCTGAGAATGCGTCGCGTGTAACTTGAGTGATGTAGAACCGCACTGGGGGCCACTTAAGTAATCTAAATCTACATCACATGTCACTCAAGGGATCTCTAAATGTGTCACGGATCGCTTAAGTGTTCTGAAACGGTGTCCCGGGTCATTAAGTGATCTGAAAATGTGCCATGGTCTGCTTAAATGCTCTGGAATTGTACCACGGCGCACTTATACGATCTGTAAATGTGCAGCTTAGTTCATTTTTACAAAATTAGGTTTGAGGAGGGTAGGTAGCATCAGATAACCATATTTGGTCCGCGGGCCAAAGGCCTTCATGCAATTTATCATTATATGGCTTGGGGGGGGGGGGGGTTCGCAATGAATTTATTTATATAAATTTTGAGTTCGTAGCCTTTAAATAACATTGAAGTTAACAGAAATTGATTATAATAACATATAAAGGTATTTTCTTCCAAAATTTTAATGAAAAAAAATTTTTAGCACTAAAAAAATACATTTTTGGTCGTCGCTGGGAGGAGGCACATGCCAATATGCGTTAGGATTCAGAGGGGCAGAGCTGAAGACTAAATTTTGCCGACGGGGGGAGGGGTCAAAAATTGTTTAAAATTTGCTTACGTAATACTTGAACAGCCCCTAAACTTTTTTTGTCCCACTGGTGTCTGTAAAAGAGGTTTTACTGTGTGTATTCCGACAACATTATAATACAGTAGAACCTCCTGACGATGGACACCCATGGGACCAAAAGTTTTGTTCGCTAACGGGGAGCGTCAGCGAGGTACGATATACTATGGAATCTTGTTTATATGCCTTTCAATTATTTCCAATTATTTATACATAGTTTGCCTTCAGTCGCAATTGATTCCTGTACATCGCGATGTTAAGATGTATGTTATTGTGAAAGTGAAACACCAGTTCTTATGCATAATCACCGATTGTCTCAATAAAGAAAGTTTGAATAAATGTAACTATATTTACCACTTTTACTGGCAGTTATGCGTAATTCGGAAATTAAGTTGGCATGTTTGTTAAATATGGAAAAATTTGTAACTCTTCTCTTCATTAAGCCAATCATTTATTTTTACCTGTACGATACGTGCACTACAAATATTTTGCAATAAAAATAAAATTAAATTAAAATAAGTATGGAGATAAAAACATCCATAACAACATTATCAGTCTTGTACTGTTGGATTTCTTCACATGTATTAACAAACAAAATCAAACAAATCAATAGGCTTTCTGGATAAAAAAAGTGCAATTTCTTTCCACCGGGAATCGAACCCAGAACCTTGCATACTGACAAGCGCATTGATCATCATACCATAGAGACACTACCATTTTCCCTTAAAACATGCATAGTAGTGTGACTTACTGAATAGCAACATATCAGCCTTTTTTTAACTTCAGCTCTAGATGGCGGCAGTAGAGATGGATGACGATCCGTCTCTAAAACCAAAATTGTCATTCAAATTCAGTCTGGGACCATAATTATGTTTAATTAATAAGTAATTAATTGAAGATTTATCATATTTACCAATACGAGCTGGGGTTAATAATAATAATCTTCATTGAATATGATAAATTCTTGGTTTATGACCAAAAATTAATAAATTGACAGATGCCAAAAAAAGAGTGCCCACTAACTGGGAGTGAAATACATTAAAGCCCTATTCCACAGGACCAAGGTTCAGAAAAGTGTCTGTTAGAAGAGGTTCCACTGTAATTGATTAATCAATCTACAATACTAATATGACATCCTAAAATTAAGGCTTCCAGTGCTCAGGTAGAACACAGCAAGCGAAAAAAAAAAAAACCTGATATGGACCAAGACGGTGTACCAGCAATCCCAAATAGTTTTTTGTCAACACTTGACCTTCAATTAGATCTTCTTTCCAGGGCATTTGTAAATCCAATCAGATAGCTGAAAACATGGCTGCTGACGTACATTCTTGTTCAAAAAAAAGATTTATACATACCTCTCAAAACATTAATAACCTCGACATTTCTATTCCTATTTTGTGAGCTTAATTTTTTTTAATGGAAGCATCCCTTGGAGTGACGAATGTCAAATAAACAAAGGTTTTCCAGTAATCAAATAACTTGCATATTACCCTGTGTGTAGTGTTTCTCAACCCACGGTCGGCAGATCAGAGGTGGTCTGCAGGCAGATTTCATAATGTCTTTCCAAACCAATTGTAAAATTAGTGTAATTGATATTAGTAATATCCTTTTGGATTCAAATAAAAATTGCAGCTTCATACTTGGCATCACCATATCTTATTGAAAAAAATTCAGAAAACTGTAACCTTAAATATGAGATACCACTAATTATAGCCAGAAAATGAAATTTATGACAAATCTGCGAAATATTGGAAAATTTGTTGAAATAAAGGGCTGCTGTAAGCGAAGATGTATTTCTTGAAAAAACAATCTTAGGGTAAAAACAATCATTTTCATTAAGTAAAATACTGGAAGCTAGGATCTTAATCACAGCATAATATGGGACATCGACTCCTAACAAAAACACTGTCATGCGTATTGCCAAAACGTGCCTATAAATCAACAATAGTTGCTAAAATTGCTGAAAAATTACAAATGCTTTGAAAATGAAAGACTACTGAAAATTACTGTGAATGCAGCCATAAT
Source organism: Pholcus phalangioides (assembly GCF_987345545.1). Lineage (NCBI taxonomy): Eukaryota > Metazoa > Arthropoda > Arachnida > Araneae > Pholcidae > Pholcus > Pholcus phalangioides. Next base: position 10,563,570 of record NW_028301613.1, read on the forward strand.
TGTAATATTATGATTTATAAGCTATAAAAATTATCATTCACAAGTTTAAAAAAAAAAAAAAAATTCAAATAAGGTTTATTGAAAAAAAATAGGACAATCTACAAAATAGTTGGAACAGCCAAAAATCTGGCCATTCTGAGTTCAGTAAAATATGGGACACCATCATGCTGTAAATTTGTGGTCCATTCAAAATGTTTGAGATTTCACTGGTCCGTAGATTCAGAAATGTTGAGAAACACTTTTATAGCTATTAGAGTGCTGACAACAGGTCTCTTCTTTTGTCCCTTTTTTCCTTTTTTATCCTTTCAAAGTTTATTCCTCTCCACTGCCTTCAACACACCTATCTGGCATTTGGATATTTTCTCTCTACCCAGGAAGAGAAAGAATATTTGGTTTAAGGGTCTAAACTTGACCACTTGTGCTCAATTAAATGAGGTATATCCAAGGACAGCAATCTGAGAAATTTTTAACTTAACATGATTTATCGAAACATAAATAACATTGTCTCGTTAACTAATCATTTTAAAATATACTGCAGTTAAATATTGTAGCGTTGATTGAAGTGTGCATGATTCTTACATAGTGGATGTGGGCATAGCGATAGATGACTAGAAATGATTGCATCACTTTGCATAGGGAATGCAGCACTGCCACAGTATTCCCCACTTAGTGAGCAGGCAGGAACACAAATATGACTTGTCTGCCTGATCGAGTGAATACCTTTTGATCACCCAGTCGAGCTTCCTTTTTCAGCAAAGGATTAGCTTCACAGAATGCGGGTTTTACACAATCTACACATACTGTGACCGGCTTACCCTTTATCTTAAAGAGAAAAGTTTGTGCCTTTCTTCCCAGCACCTGATATGGTCCTTCATATGATATTTGAAGAGGGTGGTATTCTGTGAATCAGTTCTCAGGAACACGTATGTGCACTTATTTAGTTCTTTATGGACAAAGATTAATTCTTTGCCACAGCGAGTCGCTGGAATAGCATGTAACTTGTTCATAATTTCTTGGAGGTGAGATATAAACTCGTGTTGGTGTTGTACAGTTGTATCTTTCGGCAGTCCCTGGAAAGACGTCTCCTGTTAAACAAAGAATAGTTCCATGCACTATTTTTGCTGAGGAACAACTAGCATCCTCATGCAAACTGGAATGCAATCGTAGAAGGATCAGAGGAAGTTTTCCCATCCACTTATCTGTAGCGTGACAATGAATAGAGTCTTTTAGATCTTAATGAAATCATTTACCATACCATTAGTGGCAGGATGATAGGCGGCTGTGCACATTTTCTCATTTTCACGGAGGTTGGACAAATGGCGTACGAATCCACTTTCGAATTGAGTACCTTGGTCAGATACGATTGCTTGTAGATAGCCAAATCTTGATATCCAACCAGCTATGGTCTCCGTTCGTTGATCTGCAACTGCCTAAAATCCACCTGTCGACACAAATTAAACAGTATCGATAAACTTGAGAAGTTGGCAGTGGTTCAACGATGTTGATATGTATCACTCGGAAACCATCATCTGCGGGAAGGGATTATCCTAGAGGGAGACACAAGTATGGCAATGAGTCTTGGCTTTTTGGCAAGATATACATACTCGAACACCCTCTGCACAGTTCTTTTTGAGATCTTGCCAAACAAATTTCTGCTTCACCAGATACACTGTGGTGCAAATACCAGGATATGACAGGACATTTACTGAGTCCCCAGTGGTGCAATTGGTTAGTGCTATTACTTATAAGACAGTGCTTGTGAGCGATGCCAGGGTTGTGAGTACATTTACTGAATGGAATACTTGATGTCGAAGCTCTGCTGGAATGTAGTCTTGGCATTCCAGTGGAGACATCACATGCAACCAAAATGTTTTCCAGATGATGAAGCACATCCTTTGTTTCAAAATTATATTCCGAGCCATGTAACACCTCTAGTTCTTTATCATTAATTTGCTTAATAGCTAATTCTTTACAAATTACTAATTTGATTACGAAAATATACACTAGATATCCTAGAAAGCAAATCAGCTACAAAAATTTAATTATCCGATATGTAACATGTCAGTGGTGAACTGGGCTACGTATTCAAGCTGTTTTTGTTGTCTAGGAGAAGCCCTCTCCAGTCTCTGGTGGAATGCAAAACAGAGCAGCTTATGGTTGCTGAAAATTGCAAAATTCCTGCCTGCCAAAAAATATCTGAATATCTGAAGTGACGTACCGCAGAATAAATGGCAAGCAATTCCCTATCATAGCCACTATATTTTAACTTTGTAGCTGTAAGCTTGCGAGAAAAATATATAAATGGTTGGAAATTGTCAGCAAACCCAGACGGAAGAAGCATCTACCATTAATGAAACTTCAGCATCTGCTGCTGGATATACCGATAAAGTGTTTTTCACCAATGATTTTTTACATTGATCAATAAATTTATCATTTTTCTTAGATTTAACGAATTCATAAAGTGGTGCCTGGATTTCCACTGCATTTAGAATGAATCTATGGTACAAATTTAACATGGGTGGAAAATTAAAATTTGATTTTTGCAGCAGGAAAAATTATTTCTGTAGCAGCAAAAATGTTTTTATAGCAGCATTTATCAGTTTTGTAGCACTTTAAAATTTTGGTAATAAATGAAATACACCGTTTTTATATGCATATATGCAGTAGTGTACACAGGATTACTTTTTACTTCAAAAAACAGTCTTATCTTAGCTCAGGAGAAGTTAGTGTCTGGTGCCCCATCTCCCCCCCTCCCCAAGGCACAAAATACAGAGATTCTTTTAGAAATATTTTATGAACAAATGAGAGGCTAACATATGGTACTTCAGATTTTCAATAATTTGAAAGAGTGTTTTTTTTTTTTTTTTTTCTTATTTACCAGAATTTACCCATTTCATACTTAAAGAGATGAGTGTTGCTTTTTGAGTTCACTCTTGATCATTATCTCAGTTTCATTCAACATACTTTGAGATTACTTCTTTTCCTGGGTCATTCTTAGAATATTTATTCAAAATTTTCAGAAATTTAATAGTGTGATTAAAAACTACAGACTAAAATCATTTTTAACTTGAACTACAGAATTAAATTGTTTTTGATTTAAACAATAGAATAATGATTAAATTATTAGAAATTCAAGAGAATGCTCCCTATTTTTAACTGATTTGTGATTGCTCCATATATTTTATTTTCCAGCATCTTTAACAGATTTTCAGTTAATTATCATTATTCATTTTCTACTATTCATTCTCTTTATATATCATTTCTTTTTACATTATCCACCAGCACATTTAGTGTTCAATGGAAAATGGTTTCCAAATTAGCATTAATTAAAATTACTTTGTCTAGACCATGGTTGTGGTTGGTTTCAAAGGAACGAAAAGATAATTCACATTAGTGTTGCACTTGTTACGTGTTGCTATTTGGAATAATTTTCAGAAATCGTTATAATTTGATTCAGCTCATCTAGTTGGAACACAACTCAAGATAGTATACAATAAATACATGTAAGTTTATGAAGTAAATGAATATAAAACCCACGATAAGAGCTTTAATGATTAAACTGCATATGTTATCTCTCACCATATAAAATTCATGGCATATACAAATATCTACGAGTTTCTCCCAAATAATTTTACTCATGCCAAAGATGCACCAAAATGTCTTGCACAGGTGAGAATTTTGTCTCAAGCCTTCCCTGCTGCTTCACATGATTGCACAGGGGCTATTATATATTTTTTTAATATTGTGACCTGAGTGTGCATAGAAAATAACGACCTAAGCAAACCACATTCCCAGATGTGGAATCCCCTAGCTGTGTGATGGGGAGGTTAGTCTCCCTCTTAGGAGTTGAAGGCGTGATCATATAGATTAAAACTCACTTCAGACACATTTAATCAGTTCGAAACCAGATGAGAGAGAAAATAGTTTTTAAGTATTTATCAAGTTATATTAGGACACATATAATATTTTTACATTGATATTACTTTTCAGATGGCAAATATTATTTCTGAGTGAGATCTTGATTAACGTTAAACAACTTATGTACCAGGCCTAGACTATGTTCACTGCATTAAAGTTCTATTGCGGATCTGCCACAGAGTGTCGATTCAGGGTTGTTGCAAGGTACTGTTGCATAGGCCGAAGATTACCAGGTTCCATCTATTTCGTTTAGAGGTTTCGAGTCTCAGAAGGTATCCCAGATCTTCTTTGGGCCAGATAGCTTCATCTCGTCTCTAGGGTGATGGCATCCCGAAAGTGACGTGGACCAGTTCACATATCTTTATTCATCATGAAGACTATGGATCTCCCATTCCTCGTGGTTACCACCTCATCATATGGGTGGCATGCAAAGGCTATTTCTGGCATTATTTTTCTATGCTTGTTTGGGGATTAAGATCAAATCATTGGCGTATTACTGATTTGTATCTTGTTACATTATTCTAGAGCCTGGGATCCGACCAACCTCTCCTATGACGACCCAAAACCGTGAGAGCCCAAAAGAGAGCGCGTCACTCCAAGGCAGCTCGAAAAAAAAGGTTTTTTTTCCTCTCCTTAGCGAGCTTGGCTTGTGTTGGCGATGGTCTCTTGGCACCAACAGCCATTTGGTGATACGCTCTACAACAGCTGTCCGTGTAACTACTCTATCCCAAATCACTGTAGCCTGCATGGGATGACCATTAAAAAAAAGGACAGGTGCAGGGTGATTTATATCATAGATCAGCTCTATTTAATGATGCAGACCAATGTTTTAGCATAGTATTCTGATCTTGGAAGGGGTGATCACCGTCGTCTGGGACTGTATCTGTTTTGGAATCAGCTATATACTGGTACAAATATACAATACAATAAGCCCCAGTATGCAGAATATGATAATGATGTGACAAAAATAGTCACTGTAGCTGCGAGGGATGCTAGCTTGTTACTGTATTATTTTCACAATCAGAGTGTCTACCACATAGCACATACCCAAAGAAAAGTTTTGTGAATTTTGTGAACTCTGCTTGTCTGCCTAAATAAGGTTTATTGCTATCTTATATAAAATACCTTTCAAACCAACCACCACCATGGTCTAAACAAAGTAATTCTAATTAATGCGCAGCTGGAAACCATTTACGATTAAGCAATAAGCATGCTGGTGAATGGCATAAAAAAAAAATTACATATCAAGAGAATGAAGTAAAAAATGAATAATAGAAAACTTGGAAGCAAAACAAGAGACTGAAAATCTGTTAAAGATGCTGGAAAATAAAATATGTGGCTGTGGTGGTCGAGTGGTTATAGTGACGGACTTGCGATGCGAGGATCCGGGTTCGAACCCCACAGTGGTGGTCGGCTGAAGTTGGTTTTCTGTGGTTCCCAACGTCAAGGCGCAAATGCGAGCCGATCTCCCCGTTAAAAAGTCTCGCCACAGAGAGCAACAGTCACACAACGATAAATCATTCAATCATAACACTTCACTCACAGTTAGAAAAACTGGTGGCAGATGGCAGCACTACACATAACAAGCATTACAGAGAAACAAAAAACTTCACGTCAGGTTTCACTACAGGTACACGCACATTCCCGCATGTACCGATTCGTTGGGGGTTCCGTGGGGCGGGGGGGGGGGGCATGTGTGGTGTAGCAGTAGTAGGTAGGGCTCGGGGATCCATGATGTTCTTAAGTCAGCCACCTCGTTGGGCAATTTGCCTGTTGTGGAGTGATATTTGTATTTGTGTATATGTGGAGCAACTGATTTGTTAATCAGTTAAAAATAGGGACAGATGTACTCGGATTGAATTTTTTGGGAAAATAAATTAGAATCTATATTTTTTTTTTTGAAAAAAATAATTGGAAACAGCGATTGAAGGGTTTTTGTTGTTGTTCTGTGGATGAGCGCCAATTCACATAGTTTGACCCAATTTTATACGTTGTCGGAAGCCTATGCGCCGAATCCTGAGGAGGGGGCCTCAAGCTGCCCTATCGGGCCATTTTTATTTCTTGGGGCCATTTGCAGCCCCAAGAAATAAAATTTAGGGAGAGCAAATGACGTCATTGAAAAGTCAAACTTCTATTGTGAAGCAACTTTTAAGTTTCTTAAGGGAAAATTTTGTTTTTGGAGAAAGATAGTGCAGAATTTAAAAATTTTGGCATTTTTGTAGCAGTTTGAAGCAAAATTGTAGCGGATTTTCCACTCCTTCCACACAAGAGTGGAAAAAGGAAAAATGATTTTTGTTGCAACTGAAATTGTATTTTTGTAACACCATTTATTAATTTTGTAGCAATTTAAAATTCTATGTCAGCACATTTTGTTTTGTGAAAAAAAATTATTTAAGGTGTATATAATACTGCTAGCCTTTTAAATTTCCATTTTAAGAAAAGGTAAACTTTGAAAATCTATTTTTTTTTAAAATACCTTAAAAATTGACAAACTGGAAAAAAAATTGAGCACAAAACAAATTTTTTCGAGCCAAGCATATTTCTTTCTTGAAAAATATTTTACCCTCTTTAAAATTTATCCCGTCCAGCCATGGGCTTAAGGAGAGATTTTAAGGAGGGTTGCAAAAAAGAAAAAAAAATTGTATATTTCTATTTAAAAGGTGCAAAAAAACACCATAAAGAAAACAATCGTATTGCCTTTCATATAAAAGAAAAAGGCTTTTCAAAGTACCGGCAATGCGTACTAGAGGAGTGCGAGAGTGATATCCAATACCACCCCATACCATAATACCCGGTGCAGGACCAGTGTGACGGTGCATAACGCAGCTGTTCAGCATCCTCTCTCCACGGTGTCTCCGGACTCGAATCCGACCATCGTGGTGTTGCAGACAGAAGCGTGACTCGTCAGTAAAGACAATTTCATTCCATTGTGCCGTCCACATCCTTCTTTCATCGCACCATTGGCGGCGGAGACGTCTGTGGTTCTGCGTCAAGGGTAGACGAAGCAATGGACGTCTTGCGGACAGACCACTCTGCTGTAAACGGCGTCGAATGGTACGCGCAGACACTGGATGATGCGGTACAGACTGAATGTGCTGTGCTATGGTTCGTGATGTGGCTGAGCGATCCATCACTGCCATACGCACAATACGCCTGTCATCACGTGAAGTGGTGCACTGAGGTGGATGCGATCGAACACGTCGGTCCTTCGTACCCTCCTGCATCCAACGATCACATATCCGCATTACAGTTGTTTGTTTTCGTCCAACACGACTACCGATTTCCCTGAAAGATAATCCACAGTCTCGGTAGGCCACTATCCTTCCTCTGTCGAACTCGGATACCTGATCAAAAGGTGATCGCTGTTTTCTACGAGGCATAATTGATCGTTTTTTTGAAAAAACCACAAGAAAAACACAATTGCCGTACTTCAAATCGTCCAAATCTCCAAGCCTTAAATAGCGCTTTGAAGTGGCGCCACAGGCGCACGTGATGTGCGTCTGCGCTGAAATTCTAATCATTTGCATATCTCTCCTCCGCTAATGCATGTTGTAAATTTCATATTATTTGCATGCTTCCTTCAGGGTGTTGCATTTACGGTGGCCAGCAGTGTATATACAATAAAGAATAAAAATTATTTTATGGGAGGCAAGCACAACAAAAATTATACTGAAACAAACCATTTAGGTGTTGGAATGATAATGCTGCTTAAAGAAAAGCAAGAATGGCAAGGAAATTTCGATGGTTTAAGGGTATATTTCTGCTGCCGATTTTGTTTTGAAACTATGTTGGTTTTGCCAAATTGGCTATAGTTTTTGAAATAATACATACTCTTAACATTTCATTGTAGTCTGCGTCCATTAATTTTTACTTCTAATTTTTCATTTATTTTCATATTTCATTCACTATATTATATTTATGTCATCAGACATCTGGGGACTACAATATTGATCTTTTATTCAGACGCGCCAACTTTTGAAATACAGAAATCCGTAGATTCTCCAGAGGGGGGTAACCCCCCCCCCCCCCGACACTCGTAGACTCCATCAAAAAAAAGTTCATAAATTTTTTTTTTTAAATAAAGAAAAAGTTACATTCTCTCTCCGCCCCCCCCCCTCAAGACTGGTTCTGCATTGCCACTGAGAATATAATTCCATGCCAGTCTTTCCATGCAGAATAGAGAAATCACATCTACATACTGTTTATAAAGTATGTGTTGCTTTTCGTGGATGCTATCAGTGATTGATAATCTTGGGTATATGAATTCCTAAAAGCTTTATATTTAGATGTATATAGCTTAAAGTTTTATATTTTCTTTCTGAAGATGTTTAATCGGAAGAAACGATTAAAAAAAATTCAAATTACAAAGCTGTGGACGAAAAAAACGTGTTTACCACACGGCTGTTAATGGAATACAATAACGATTATACAGGAATTTCGGCAACCAAGGGCTTCCCCCTGATAAATGATTGCAGATAAATGGTATGAAAACGAAGTCACGTCTTTGCCAGTTGCTTAAATGCGGTCACAGAGACTTTTTCTTACGGCTGCTCAATGGAAATGACTACGGCTGTCCTCTATGAGTGTTTTCCCTAACGACCATGGTAATTATTGACGCCACGACAACGTGAAAGCTTGCGTAAAATCTAATTTTCTGCCAAAATACGGAGAAATTTTAACAAATCTGGAGAGCGGGAAGAAGGATGAAAAATCCGGAGTATCCCGCTTAAATCCGGAGAGTTGGCAGGTCTGTTTTATTTATTATTGATTTACATTTCTCGCAGTTTCAGTGTGATTTGTATGCTGCTTATATATTACTATTGAAATTTAATTTTCACTTTATCTTGAAAACTAGAGCCAATCTGATAAAAACCAATGCCAGATTTGAAATTAGCATCCGCATCCTGAAGTCACTGCAATATCTTCGCCAATAAAATCAGTGTTGAGCAGCAACTTCAGAACTACCATAACAAAATTGAAGAATAAGAACCATATAATGGGGAGGCTCAGAAGATAATCAGTGTTAGGTCAATGTCACACTACAAAAGTTTGATAAAGGTTCTTTTATAAAACTTGAAAAATGCAACCAATAGGCATATCGGTTACATTTGAGCAAATGTAACCAATAGGCTTATTGGTTGCATTTTTGAAGTTTTATAAAATATCTTTTATGAAACTTAGTGTAATCCTCATTTTCAATAAGCATTGAAAATGAGGTAAAAGAATATTTGCTAAATAGGAAGGATCTTTATCTTTAACGAGATAAACCATTTTCAACATAAAGATAGCAACTTGAATTCTTTGCAACTGAAAATGTTAACAATGAAGAGCATGCTACAATATGCAAATCATTTTCAGAAAAAATTGACTTACACTGATTAGCTCCTGAGCCCTGCATAGTTGGTAGCTTTTTAAGAAAATAGAACTAGGCAATGATTAATTTCAAAAATTGGCAAAAGATAGAAGAGACTGTTTGTTATTAAATCATTTTGCTTGCTTTTTGGCATCCTTTACAAGAGCAAGTTGTGCTTTTTTATTCTCTTCCAACAGTTTCAAGTATTTCGGACTGTTTGTTCTCGCTTCTTTCAATAAGAACTTGGCCATTTACTATTTCTGAAAAATCTCTTCTCAAGTCCAGTCTTCATCATTCCTCTCCAGCGTAGTCCAACCATCCCGGGTAAACGGCTTACATCCCACCAGGGACAGAGCCTGGACTACGACTGGCCTTTAAGTCTTCATCATTGCTTCAGCTTGCTTCGAGATGATTCCATCTTCTTGGTTAACAATTCACTCTCAAAGATGAAAGTCTGGGTACATCTATCTTCATCCCAAATTTTTCTCTTTTGAGCTGCTTCTTCATTTTCATTCATTTTCTGTACTTCATTCCTGCATCTTTAACAGATTTCAGAAGTTTCTTGTTTATCTTCAAGTTTTCAATGCCATTTATTCTCTTGATGTGGCATTTAACTTTGCGCAATCCATTGATACTTTCAATGTTAAGAGAAAAATGATTTTCCAATAAGTGTTTATTGACACTAAAGCTCCATTCGCATTCCGTATTGCCATGAGCTAGTGAAAGTAGGGATTTGACAAGCCTACTTAGCTTATTAAATTTGGGGTTGCCCGATGTATCACTCATATTAAAAATTTTGCCCCAGTAATGACCCATTCATCAGTAAGAGATGATACTTCATTTGGCTTAATTACGTTCGGCAATGCAGAGAAGAGAAGCAGCAAGCATCCTAATCAAATTTTTAGACCCTCATTTCAATCTGAATGCAGGCATTTCAAGTTCTCCAAAAATTTATTTAAGAGGGGCAAGAATCGAGCAAGTTTTTTGTACAAAACTATGTAAAATGACCTTGCTATCTTGTGAAATCTAGTGGCTTGTTCTGGACAATTTCTCAAAAGTTCTACTTGAGTATCAAGTCCGATTTCTGGATTTTTCAGCCACAGATCTCCTTTATTCAAATCCACGAATTTCAGCTGCGAACCACTTTTTTCGGCACATGCTTCCAATCTCAAAAATCTTCCCATGATGATATAAACAAACTTGTCATACAAGATGTGAATGAGAGGTTCTTCTCTTTGGAAAAGGAGGAGGAAAGCAGTGAAGAGCTCTCCAGCATTATTTATAAAAAGTGCTTTAGCAAGAAGAGTTTTATCTGATAGAGCATTTTTTATTCTTTTCAGCCTTTGGCCTTCTTTTCTAGTTGACAAATCTTTTCCGAAAAATGCTTTTATTGCATGAATATTGAACTGCTGATCGGAACAGATGCAGTATGGTCCGCCACGACTTTGGCGACTTTTTTCTCACGATAAGTCGCCAAGATCGTCATAATGCTTCTCTGGGTTGTCGTATTTTTTAACACTTTTCCGGAGATTTTTTTCAAAAATTCTAAGCAGCCGTTGTTCCATTTCCAGCGTGTCTCTCTCTCTTTGATTATTATTCCTCCCTTCTGTAGCTTACATCATTACGGATTATTATCTACTGCTCAGGTTGTATCATGCCGTTTTATTATTTCGTTGTATTTATTAGTTATTCATCCATTGCCATGCCTTCCGTTTTATCGGTTTATTATTTAAAATGAACCTACAGAATTTTTCATGCCCGGATCCGTTTATTAAAAAAAGGGTCTGGGTTTTAGTTTTAGTGCATAGAATATTTATTTATTCAACATGCCCGGATCCGTTTATTAAAAAAAGGGTCCGGGTTTTAGTTTTAATGCATAGAATATTTATTTATTCAGCCTGCCCGGATCTGTTTATTTAAAAAAAAGGGTCCGGGTTTTAGTTTTAATACATAGAATATTTATGCCCGGAATTCCTTATGCCCCGATCTTTTTATTATTAAAAAATGGGCCAGGTGTAATTTTTTTAACTGATATTTTTTTCGATTTTTATGCTTGGTGGTTTCTATTATGTTTTGCACGCTGATGTTTTTTTTTTTCGGCGTCGGTAGTGTCTGACTGCCTTGGCGACTCTTCGTCGGGCCATCAGACGTGTGGCGCCAAATAATCGTCAAGTGGCGGACCATACGACAGCTGTTCCCTGCTGATCTTTTAATGAAAAAATATAAATCCACCAACGGCTCCAGATTGGCATAAAAGGCTTTAACAGCTTGACCAAAAGCATTATGCACTTTGTGTAGGGAACATGCTCCAATATCTACTAAGTTTTCATTCAAAGCATGCAACTTATCTTTTAAACTTTTAATTACATTGGGTGCATCACTCAAAAACGATAGCAAGTGCTTTATTGGGCAGTTAACTTAAAGCTGACAGTACAGCCTCAAATAATTTGTCTGCTTTAGTGTGACCCATGAAAAAAGGACTCTAGATGATGTACATTCACTTGCTTATCGGTTTCACTGAAATACAATGATGTCAAATTGGTTCATGTGCTCCTCAGAAATTGGTGTTTCATCAACTTGTATTGTGTAAAAAGCACTGCTTCTTATGATGTCACCAATCAGATCCGCTTCCAAAAATGGTCCTATATCATCTGGTGTAGTGTAAGATATTTTTTTTCTGTTCATTACAAAGTCACTAGCTATCTTCGAATCAGTGAACATCTTAGGTAATAGTTTGGTCATAGTATCTCCATATTTATAAGGTATGTCACATTCAGCTAATGAAAAAGCAAAGTAGGTTTCAGCAGCCAGTAGTAGCTCAGAATGAGATGCAACAGATGAGGTTACATGGTTTTCAAATAAATCTGACTAAGTGACTTTTATTATTCCCAGTGAATTTCTGTTTTGCACAAGCATCCTTATGCTTCTTGCTGATCACATGCCGCTTTACAGCTGTTGCACCATGCAGTCTACAATTAATGACATGGTTGCAAATAAAACAAGCTTCTTCAGCATTTTTACTAGGTCTGCACCATGTTGAGATCATATCATTTTCATCTGCTTCTTTCAGAACATCAGGATTGAAATGGCTACAACAACCTAAACATAAAAATGAAAAAAAATTAGAGTTCTAAATAAACTACAACTGAATTCTCGCAAGTCCACTCAGCTGCATATACACATGCTATAGGTATACATATGGAGCATGTTGACGGTTAATCTCCCATACTTGCAATGTTTACCCCCCCCCCCCCCGCATATGATCCTGTACATTTTAATCTACCATGATTTGTAGTGGAGCTTCATTTCCCACCATTGGCGATTTTTTACTGATTTTAACAATAATTGGCAACTTTGCTTGACTCTCCAATTTTTTGGCGACAATTACCGATGTTCCATATTTAGAACCCACATTTCCTGAATTTTTTTTTTTGCGATAATATGGTCTGCCTAACTTATGCCAAAGTTGGACTAATGCAATTTCTGTAGTGTTCAAGAGCGGCTTTAGGGTCGTGCGCGGAATCCCGCTACAGGAGGGGCGACAAATCAGCGCTAAATAGGACAACAAGTACATAAAAAAAAATAAGAATGAAATTAAGAATGATCAGATCGAATGAATTACACAAATACAATTTTTGATGAATTTCATGTACCTAGGAAAGTGAGTTTCCGGGGTCGGAGCATTGCCACCATGACTCAAAGCCAGAGTGCTGAGTTGAAAATTTCTTGTGACGTCATCAGCATAGGGCGAACGTAGCGTGTCTACGGCCATCTTGAGTATCAGCACTTACTGGTTTCTTCCCGATCAAGGGAATGTCGGTTCGCTCGTGCACGTGCTAAATTTTTTAATATTTTACTGCTGAATTTTATCAATTTTAGGAACAGCTGCAGAATTTTATTATTTCTATGCAGGAAATGAAGAAATTTATTGACGAATAGAGAAAGTGAGTGTTCAAATATTTTTAAAGATTTGTATTTCTCAGTTTTTTTTAAAATGAATATAGGAAATAAATTTATACGATTTATTTGTTAATTTATGTTTGTTAAACTGAACAGGCTACCTATTGGTAAACGATGTTGCTAATCACATATTTTCGTGCATGATATTATATTGTTGTGTGCTTAAGGGTAAGTTAATAATTTAATTCCAATTAGACAAAGATTATTGTGTACTGATTATTGATACTCTCAATAATTAATACTCTAATAACTGATACTCTCAAATTAAAATCGCTAGAAATAAATAGTGAACAAATGTTTTGCGTTTAATAAGATCAGATAATTTTGCTATAGTGTCGTTTTTTGGCGATTGTTACTATCAGAAATGACAAAAAAAATTTCGTCACATAATTCTGAGCAATCTGCTTTTTTTAATTGTTAAACATTCGAAGAAACAGCTCACAATCAAATGCATTTTTCATTGAATAGAGAATTTAATATTTAAAAGCTTTTCAATGGTTTATGAAATGAATGTATTCAGCATAAATTAGTATAGGCTACAGTTGCTATGCTAACTTATTGCAATTTAAATAATGAATTAAATACAAAACTATTCTTGTTACATTTGTTATACTGGAAAGTAAATTCTTTTTCTTTTTTTTATGCCAGTATGCCCAGCAAATGCTCAGTGCCTCAGGGGACCGTATAAGTGTGTTTAAATTTTCAAGAGATGCAAAGCTGAAAAACACTTGGTTGAAACATATATCTAGGAAAAACTTCAAGCCTACAAAAAATTCCAGGGTAAGTTAATATGCATTTTTGCATTATGTTATTGTAAATTGAATTTTTGTTAAAGCCATGAAATATTTACAGACAAAAAAAATGTTTGCTCATTCTTGTCAGACACGAACATATTTCTTTGCTGTGAAACTCAACCACAAATGTCTATTTTGAAGAAAATTCCAACAATCGAAACAGTAACAAATAATTTTAATACTATAATATAGTAATGAAGCATAGCTTTTAAAACACTTTCTCAGATGTCAGATGCTTGAATTAAAATTACCTTAATTAACTGTGATAAGCAATATAAAATCTGGTGTTTTAGGACTGATTTCATTCTTTTCAATTCAATTATAACGTTCAAGTTTCCTTTCACATGTATGTGTGTATTATAGCTTTGTCCTTTTTTTTTTAAGATAGCTATATATATATTGAAATGGTGATACAACAATAGTGGAAATAATACGTTCCTCTGGAGCATAATTTTTTCTTGGCCTGCAGAGAATCTTTATATAAAGATTTCATAGTATATTGTAGTCAGACCCAGACAACGGTCTCCTATCCAATTAATTTTTTTAGAAAATCCTGCAGATATATGCGTTAATTGCAGTCCCGATATAAACAATTTTCATCAATGAATAAAAATATCAGGTTTTACTGATTGTTTAAATCAGGGTTTGACTGCATATTATGTTCTAAATAAGTAGTGAATCATTGAACTGTAAATGCTGTCATGATATTTATTACTCTTTTTATTGCAGGTATGTGCCAGACATTTTGAAAAATCCTGTATTGAGACGTATACAGAAGCCTTTGATGAAAAGGTAGGCAGCATAATCAGAGTTCCATTGAAGAGGCCGAGATTGAAGAAAGATGCTGTTCCAACGTTATTTTTTGATTATCCTTCCTATTTAACTGCAATTAACCATGGAACAACAAGATCATGTCCAGAAAAGAAGCGTATGGCGGCGGAAGAAACAAATGTTCAGGAAGCCATCAAACAGAGTATGGTATCAAAAACAAGTTATGATTCGCAAAGGACATTTTGCAATATTGGTGAACTGAATGACTGTGTGAGAAAATTTATGCCATCGCCATTTTGGAGTGTTGTGCATCATGATAGTTCCATTATGTTTCTTAATTTAGAAGATACCTCTGGAGTAACACTCAATTATGCATTTACCATAAACGATGCTCTTCAAATGAAAATGTCATATAGAGGTGAGTTCATTAATAATTTTGATGAATACCACTTCCCTATGAATGTGTCAAACATTAACAATATCTACATAATTCTTGAAAAGATTGAGAAACTGGAAAATTGTGAAAGAGGAAAATTTCAATGCCTTATTGAGATCATACAACACTTATTAGATAAAGTGACAGATTATTAAGTGATAAAAAAAAAGTAATTAATTTTTTCAAAGAACAAATTTCATTGTTAGTTACCAAACCTGAAAAGTACAAATACTCTCCTGAATCTCTAATTTTTGCATCCATGGTTTTTATGTTATCCCCTCATGCGTATAAATTTGTGAGAGTCAGGAGAGTTAATTTTACCACATACCTCAACCATTCAAAAAATTAGTGCAAAATTAAACTTAAACCCCCTTGATGAAATTAAAAATGACAATTTTCTCATGTATGCAAAACAAAGATCTCAATCACTCGAGAATAAAGAATTGTACGTCTCATTAATGATTGATGAAATTCATTTAAGAGAGTGTTATGATTTCAAAGGTGGAAATATTGTTGGTTTTGCACACAATAACCAAGATTTTGCTAACAGTGCTCACGTATTTATGTTACAAAGTTTGTTCTCGAAATTCAAAGATGTTATTTATATATTACCGGTGAAGAAAATTACATCTGACTCCATGTTTCAAATTGTGAAAAAAATTATTGTAAAATTGGAAGAATGGAACTATAAAGTTGTTGTAATTGTTAGTGACAACAATAGTATCAATCGAAAGTGTCTCAGAGGTTTTAATAATCCTCTGGCAGAGTATGTATATCCTCATCCCTGTGATCAGAACAGACCTTTATTTTACTGTGTTAACACTGTTCATTTAATTAAAAGTGTCAGAAATAATTGGGTTAATCAGAAAAATGGCGAGCAAGCTATGTATTTCCCAAGTTTTGATTTATCTTCTGATTCTATTTTAACAGCTTCTTTACAATCGGTTAAAAAGTTATATGAAATTGAGTCTGGGAACCTTGTTAAGCATGGCTATACGCTAACGCAGAAGGCTTTATGGCCATCTAGCCTTGAAAAACAAAATGTTAGGCTTGCACTGCAACTGTTTAACACATCTGTGAGTAAGAGCATATTGAGTCTTGGTGAAGAAAAGGGTATTTTAAACTCTTTTGGAACATCAGAGTACATCAAAATATTTAACTCATGGTTTTCCATAATGAATGTGAAATCTCCTGGGAAGGGGCTGCGGTTGAGAGATGACTTTTGCAGTCCTCTCACAGTTGATGAAAATGACGATAAGCTAGTTTTTCTATGCAGTTTCATCAATTGGTTGAACAAATGGGAAAACTTAGATGTTGATACTGGTAGGCTGATGAGAGAAACACATTCAGCTCTCCTTATTTCCACTAACTGCATCATAGAGTTGACAAGATATGTCATATCTGAACTTGGAATGGCATACCTATTGCCAGGAAAAATACAAACTGACGAGTTGGAGTACAGATTCAGCTTGTATAGGCAAATGGCTGGCACTCATTATCACATATCTATGAGGCAAGTTCTTGAAGTAGAAAAAAAATTAAGAACCTGCAATGTTCTTAAATTAAAAATTTCATCGAAATCTAAAGGAGATTTCTTGGTTAATGAACTAAGCAGCGACATATTTGAAGATGATGAAAATGTTGTTCTCAATCAAAACTTCTCAGAGCTTGTGGTCACAGACATAGATGTTAAGAAAGCAGAAGATGACTTGCCCATCATAACATTTCTTGCAGGTTATTGTGTCCACTCTGTGCTTCACAGAAAACTAAAGTGTGAAGTTTGTAGAAAAAACTTGACAGTTGAATAGGCGGCTAGCCATTGACGAGAGATTCAAGCTGATTAGTGATTTTGACAGAGGTGGCTTGAAATACCCTACAATAGATGTGGTAGAAACAATTATCCACAATTATATCATCATCAAAAAATTAGTTTCTGACTTTGAAGTGCATTTTTTGGGAGAGAGAAACCAGAGACAAACAGCCACTCAACTTACTTTGAGGGTTCTCGAGACAAAAGATATTTTCGTAGACACCTGCGAAAATCACTCATCTTCGAAAATTATGACTCTGATAATCAGAGCATCAACAAATATTTTGCTGAAGAATTACTGTAAGAACAAAAATGATTCTATTCCAAAAAAACAAAACAAAAGAAAATTAAGCACATTATCGAAAAATTAATGTTTTCATCCATTTGTGCCTCGTTATTATGTGCCTGTTTCATTTATGACGAATTTATTATGGTATTATATTAATTATTTGTGCTGTATTATTGATAATTTGTATGTGAATGAATGATTGTGGAGCGAATCAGAGTTTATATTATTTCCTATGTGAAAGTGTGATTCGATTTACATATTCTAAATTACCACTTGTTTTGTCGCCTTGCAATTTTTGAAGCCACGAAAAAGAAAATTGATCAAGCTTTAGAAAAGTTCATATTCCTTGTATTAGCTGGATTCTTTGTTTCCAATATTTGTATAGTATATTTTGTATGATTTTGTATTTGTTTTTCTTTTCATGTAACCTATATATGTATTTGAGCTTTGTAAATCGAGAAGCTATCCATTCTTAGAATAAGACAACCATAAGTATTCTTTATGGGCATTGTATAATATTTTATCATGTGTATATATTGTTATAATTTGACTAATATTGTTATAATGTGTATATATTGTTATAATCATTAGATCTATTATTCATTCTTTTGAATCACTTATCGTTTCGCAAATTCCTTCATTTAAATTATTTTAGAAAAAAAATCATTTGAAAAAATCTTTCGTTTATTTAATTGCTTCAAAATAATCCAGCTCAAATATACACTATATTTCAAGTGAATTTTTTTTTTCATACTTTGGGTTAAGAAATTGCTTTTGGGCTAATTTATGATTTGCTGTAGATTTCCTGCTGTTATTTCGCGTGAAGAGCAAGCGAATGGGTGAAAAACATGATTAAAAGTGGTGGTTCGAAAATTAGCGAATTCGTACCAGCCGAAATTTCAGAACGATCAAAGATCTTTAAAATAAAAAATAGGGGGGAAAAAATGTTGTTTTCACTGCGCACCGTCAGTGCAATCGCCCCCCTAACAGTGACGTCACGAGAGAGCGCTACGGCTTTGAGTCACGGTGGCAATGGTCGGAGCCAGAGAGGTGAAAGTTTGTTTTTCTCCTCCAGAAAATAAAAGATGCGATGTCACATGCCAATGTTTTGGGAGAGGAATTGTGATGACGTATTACGATATTCATTTTTTAAAGGGATGTTTGTTTTTTGTCGTACAATTTTTCTTGTCACTGATGTGTGTCACTTTTTTTCACCGCTATGGCCTTGAAGGTATTTAACAATAAGTTCCACACGTTATGTTTAAGGTGCTAATTTACGCACTATGTAACGTTGCTTTCAATACAAATTAATTTATTCTTTGAACCGTATGTCACTAATTTCTAAATCGGCTTACACGCCGAAGCTGTCTTGAGTGGGTGAGGATATTGTCCATTGCTTAGAGCACTAAATTAAGTTCCTAAGTACATAACATTGCTCGTTTAATTTTCCTCAAAACGTTACTGTGAGCACAGTTGATAATTATCACTGAAGTATTGCCAATTGTGGGAATTAAAAGGCTATCGCCAAGCAAGGCCGCAACTAGATGCTTTGTCACCAGAGGAAGAGCGAATTTTGGCGTCCCCTTGTAATGTAGAAGGAGAGGTTTGAGAATAAAATTTGCACCCCCTCTGGTCCAGTGCACAGGGCACAAGACCCACCTACTCCCCCCCCTAGTTGCGGCCCTATTGCCAGAAGCAGCGAGTCTAAATGCATTTTCCGAAAAAAATTAAACCTATTTCATGAATTTTTAGGCTTAAGATCATAATCATCATAGTACACCATAATTTCCTGTGGATACATGTTCTTTTTTTGAACGGCGGGGTGGATCAATAATGAATGGGGAGGGCTAAATTTTTCACCTCCACCAATGCCAATAATACAATTTTTTGGGGGAATGAAGGGGGGGGGGGCTGTCGCCCCTTTCCTAGTATCCGCCTATGATGTATAATCTTCGGTGGTGAAAAACCGCAGATGCTAAAATTTGCTATTGAGAGAATAAATATCAGAAAATTAACATGACAAAATTTCACTCAGGAAAGTGCAGTAAAAGTTAAGAAATTTATCTTCATCCAGCATTAAAAAAAACGTGGAGAAAGCAACTGTTACGGGACTAATCCACAAAGTACGAGCCATGTGGCCATCGAAACGGGGGTATTGTGTTTCCAAATTAAACAAAAAATGCTTTCACTTCCCCGAATGGTACGATCGGGAATCCTTTTAAAATATTTCTCTATATATTCATAAAATTTTTCTAAAATATTAAAAAAATATATAAAATATGAACATACATACCTTTTAGTTTCGACATTTTAATTCATTAGCTCCGAACGCTCCGGTGACAGACTCGACACAGTCCAAAATCACTTCAGGGAAATAACAATTGTTATGATTTGTAAAATCTAGAAAAATACTTGATATTAAACATTAAAAGTATGGCCAAACCAAAATTGAAAGTTGCAAGCTGATAGAAAAACTGCACAATACAGGCGGACGTCCGGTGGACCGTATGTTCTCCAGACTAAGAAGCAAATTACGATTCACATGGTGCGCAACTTATGATTCACGTCGTACAGAAATGTAGCACTATTTTGCTATCAAGATAAAATTTATAAATTACAATTCTAGTCGTACTATGAAGCATCCTTTTGTATAGATATGATGGTCAAGACAAAAAGCGACATCATTGAAAGATACGTCTTTCATCACAATGAAACTTAGAGGGAAAAAAGGCACCTAAAAACAAAATTTTGTTTTTGTAGCACTTTGGAGAAGAATCAAAAATTTTCTGTGTTTTTGTAACAAAATATAGCACAACCTGAAAATTGTAGCAGTTGTTTCACCTATACACAAAAAATGTGAATCATAATTCCGAACAATGAATGTCAGTTACTGTCCAAGACCATGAAGTAATAAATACAAAATTATTTTTTTCAACCAGGCAGAAGTTTTTGCTGACTACTCTATTTGTAGAACCCTCAAACTAAGCAAATGAAAAATTACTGAACCACCAAATTGTCCACACATACACCCTATTCCCCCCCCCCCCACACACACACAACCTTAAAAATAATACAATTTCTGCTTTGGCAGAATCATTAATTGCAATCTACATTTGTATTATTTGATATTATGTCCGTGATTCGCTCCTCAATTAAAATCAATTACACGAATTTTGTTAGAAAAAATTTTGTTAAACAAAGTGGGACATTTTGCCGAAAAGTAGGTCCAGTGGGAGACCTGCATCCAACAAAATGAACCATCTGGGCTGTTTCTTACATCAGTTGTTCCCAAACTGTGAATAGCAATCCCTAGGTGAGTTTGGGTTAATAAAATAGATGGTCTTAATGAAAAGGGGGAACGCAAGTAAATTAACAAAAAAAGACCTGACTTTTGTTTTAACTTAAAAGTTTTTAAAAATTTGAAAGTTGATTTAAATACAACGCCCCATAGAAACTGGACCCTAAGGGCTCAAACCACATAAGCGTTGCCCCCCCCCCCACAAAAGCATAAGTGGGTACAGGTTGTTTCTTTAACAAGGTGGGGGTGGGGCTAATGTCCACCTTTTGCTGTTCTGCCTACAGCAATACTTATTTTTAATTGTGGGGGGATTGTCCTCATTGTTCCCTCCCATATCCCCACCCATGGCTTCAATGAAATTTGAGAAATCACCTAAGCCCTCAGGTTATCATGAATATTCAATGCAATCCATTCTTGAATATGTCCTTGCGAGTAGTATATATGGAAGTCTTGCAACCCTTTTATTGCACCATTAACGTTTTTGTCGTATCAGAGTTTCTTCGCCACCTGCGACAAAACTTTGCAAAGCAAGCTCTGTGGGCACACCCGCGCTCATTTCAAACGCTTGTTGAACACACTATTGATCGCTATTAAGTCGCGTGCACAACAGCAGCGTCGTGCTGTGATGCATAGCAATAGTGGGCTCAAAACAGACCAAAAGACCTGAACAACGTTGAATGGGGCAAGGGATGATTAATTGAGCAGTTTGTTCAGTGGGCTCAACGATCAGAGCCAACTGTCAAAATCGGCAGTTTGCCGCCAGGATCTACCAGCACCTTTTAGAGATAAGTCTCTGCACTGTCTGCCATAAACGTGATTCAGACTACCTAGCACACTTGCCACATTTTGAAACACAGCATCCTATTTCGTTTCTTATTTTGATGTAGAATCTTCCTGATTGGCTCACAAATACATCATAGTGATTGGATGTACGGCATATAAATTGCCAATTCTGAGCACAATAATTTCTTTTCCTCGCAACGATGATACTGACATGAGCAGGGAATTTCTTTCCCCCCTCATTAACATGCGTGCAGGCAAAACGTATTGGAGCAGGTAAAATAAAAAAAAATTAGAAGAAATGTTTCTTATATACGAGAGCTGAAACCGTCGTTTAAGGGTACAAACATATCCCAGCCGATTTTCCAATTCGGAAGCACAGTAGAGGGCTGATCCCTAGCCAGGGGAACTCTGAATGAGATAATTCTCATTTTTGTTTTTCACATTATAAATTCACTATAAAGGGTCCATGAAAAATTTGGCCTGAGCTAGCTAAAGATCTCAGCTTAAAGGGCCTTATTGTAAGATGTGGGGCAACTATACCAGTGTTTCTCAGGATTTGGAGTCCTGCGGAATGGTTGATTTCTTTTTCTTGATTGGAAGGCCTGGGAATACACAAGATTAATGAGAAATAAATGGGTAAAAATGAAGCAATAAACCACTCGCGGTTCTCTTTGATGGATGATAGGGCCTGTCGGTTGAGGGGAACACTGTACTACACCAACCAAGGGCACTTTCAAAGGACAGATTCACACATTCTTTTTCCTATCAAAAGTGAGCCCCGACGCACACTTTTGGAAGCATTGTGGTACTCCTTCAAATTCGGCCTAAAAGTTATGTCGCAACACAATTAATGGCAAATGAGTCTGATGTCGGTTCTTACGCGGGGGAAAAATTTGATACCCTTTCGCCTGTCCTCCACAAGGATGGGGCTGACTGGGCTGCAGCCCTAAGGCCTGGGACAAACACCATCATTGTTTCTTCATGTTATAAATTTACTACAGAGGCCCCCCCCCCCCACCAATGAAAACTCTGGCTTGAGGACCCGCCAAAGATCCAACAGCCCTGCTCCACGACGTGGGGGAAGATCATGTCTTCTCTACAGAAAGCCAATAATGTTCCCAAGAGGGAACAACATTGGAACCCACCTACTACCGTGATCTATTACAGCCCCCTCCTCCTCTAGGAATTATCACATGATCCTGCTTTAGAGGGAATATTACAGATGTTGAAAGGTCAGGACAAGAGAAAGCCCCATCAATATGTCTGCCCCAAAGCTGGTTAAAGAGTTTTTAACAGGTTTTGTCTGCCCCAATGTAGGGTGGCTATATATTATCATTGTTCTTTTCTGTTGCTTTTCACCCATCCATCCCTACGGAGAAAATTTTAAATAGCTCCAAATATAAATTTATAAAAACTCACAGTACCGTCCCTTAAGGGTGAAAACGATAAATTAAAAATCATTTCTGGAATTTTCTCCTGATTCAAACTGAGGGCACATATATGGATGTAATTTATCTGTGATGAAAGTCTTGGCAAAATATACATGAAAAGATTTTAATAGCTCAAAAAATATTTTTTAAGCTAAGATTCAACAGGACACTCCCTTAGAGGTGTGAAAATTAAAAATTTAAACACGTATGTGAAATTTTCTCCTGATTCAAATAGAGGGCATAAATATGGATGAAATTCCTCTACCTCTAATTAAATTCTCTATAAAATGCACATTATTCAGAATTTTTGACTATTCACGATTTCTAATGCATATTCTGTGGTGTTTAACCAGCCGAGGGGCCGCAACGCATACGTGAGTCGAAACTCTAGTGTACCAAAAGGGGTAGCAACTCACATATGCGTTCACCAAAAACGGTTTTGAAAGTGCCAGGAACGCACATCTGCGTCGAAAACCAGTTCCTTCCCCCATATCTTTTTTTCCCCCCACCGGACACTAATACCACCATGTAATACGTCCTTTCTCCAATTTTTAATCTTTCAGACTGCCTCTCACTTAAAGATCTCTAAAATAAAAGGACACGGGAAAAGAAGAGGTGTGGGGCACAATTACCTTCCTACACACTGATAACACAAATACTCATACATAGACGAACACAAATGAACAATTGAGTGTTGTTTTGAGAGTCGGTTTTCTTCGGGAATTGTTACGAAGACTACTTTTCGTTTACTTTGGGTTGGGGAACTCAGCAGTGATATAGAAGCATTCTTGGATATCAGATAATTCCCGTCAATAAAGGGAAACAGATCTTCTTGTAAAAAACCTTGATAGACTGTAGCATATTTCATTCTGTCAATTTATCAATGTCGCCAATTTTTATTAAACGTTGTGTTTATCATAAAAATTTTATGCAACCTTTCAATAATTGTGTGTTGCAATTGAATATTAAATACCTGTAGCAGAGCAAGAAAATCATGAGCGGAAACAGAGGGGACTGGTCGCCTCTACCGAGTGGCGTACGCAGGATCAACTTTCGAGAGAGGCATAAAAGACGGGGGGGGGGGGGCACAAAAATTTTCTTCCTGAGAAATTCTGAGTTACTACCCTTCAAAAAGCATTTATATTAACAGAAATTGGTAAATATAACATATAAAGAGTATTTTCTTTCGATATTTCAATTTTTTTTACATAAATTTAATGAAACTTTCATGGGCGGCCAACTTACCTTTGCGGTAAGTTTTTCTCAAAACGGAAAATAGACTCCATAGACATAATACAAAAATAACCCCTATTTCGCGGCCACCTCTGTATGCGATCAGCGGCTAACCTGTCGTCTTAGAGGAGTTTCACTGTATAATTTCTTTTTCCTAATTTTTAATGGGCTTGGGAGGTCAGTGCAAGGGTCAGCCTCCCTGCCCCTTTGCCCCTACTGCCCTCAGTTTCCCCAAAAATAAATCTGTGTTATCATAGGCGGAGAGTGGAGGAGAAAAATCCGCCCCCCCCCTCCCCTTCGCTCGAAGCGTCTGCATCCGCTTATGAATGAAATACAGTGTGAATCCCCTCTCTTGTGGACACCCTGCGGAACAAAACAACTTGTCCGTAAAAGAGGAGTGACCATAAAGAAGGAGTTTTTCGTTTGTGATTGAGAAATTACTTTGTGAAAAAAATTCATTATTTGAACATCAGTGACAAAGGGTCCGTAGGTGGATCCTTTGATCTCAGATTTATTTTTCTTGTAATCTTGCACATAGTAATGAGCAGAGATACGGAAGTTCACGGGGAGGGGGGGGGGGGTCAACATAATTTTTAGCAAATTTCAGCTTTATTAGCTTTGCATTGAGATAAGTAGACCATTCTTCAAATACAGATAAATACTACGTATTACCTGTACAAAATACATTCCTATTCATTATACTAGCAAGTTTGAAAGAAACGTAACGTCAGTACAAGTGAAAAGAGATAAAGATTTTCCTTTCCCCTCTAAATCCCTCTTCCTGAAATTCTTTTTTTTTCCCCTCCTTTTATTGTTAGTTAAAATTGTTTCTTTCCTGATAAGAAACTATCTCAAAAACGGTTATTCAGTTGCCTATTATCAATTGACTGCTTCATCACCTTCATTTTCACTTGCGACAATATTGAAACAAAGTAAAAAAAAGTGAGCGACAGAGAAGAGCTTTTATCAAGCTCAGAAAATGAATCATCTAAATCATCTGTTTCTCAGTTGGAAGAGGAAGACATAAATGATGTAATATGGACTGGTGCAAACTTAATGCAAGAAATCCTCGAGAAATATGCGAGAATATTATTAATATTACAAATATGCCGCTAGTTCTCAATGCCTTGCAATGCGGAACATTTTACTGAATTTTTGTAGCCTACTGTATTTTTATGTGTGGGGACTTCTTCTCATTCTTTTATTTTTCTACTACTATCGGTTCAATTCACAAATTTAATAATTGCTACTTCAAATGTCTTTCTTATATTCATTATAATTTTCAAGTACTTCGTTTACTCCACATCTGTATGTTAGAGAAAATACTTCATTGAAAAGCTATCAAAACTCATTTTGTGAGAATGGTATGAACACATGTGTATATGTTGCAGTAAATATGAAAAATTGGTGATTACCCATAATCGCCAGTTATTATGCGTAATCACCAATCGCGTTGGTATAAAGTAGATTAATTTTCCTACATTTATCACTTTTATCAGTGATTACGCATAATTCCCGAATGTAGTTGATAAATAACATAAATATGGAACAAATCATATAGAAATATTCCCAAATTCAACCACTTATCAGTTTTTCTCATACGTGATGGGAGGAATTAAATTAAAATAATGTTATAATGGTAAAAACATATAAATTATTATCAATCTTGTAATGTTAGCTATCGTTAGAATGTTGGAATTACCTTTTGGGTGAGACAATATACTAGGGAAAACAACGTGAACATACCAAAAATTAGAAGAGAACAACAGCTAGATGCGTTTCGGAACTGTATGAAGTTCCTTCTTCAGTAGCAGAGACAAATAGTGGAAAGACAAAATAATCTTTATAGCAAGAGTTACTCGCTGTTCAAGACAAAGAGTCTAACTTTTTGACTCTTTGTCTTGAACATCTGCATTTGTCTATTCATCACCGGTAAATGTGATAAATTCGGAAAATTTAACAAATTTGTCAAAATGGTCTAGAATTATGCATAAAAACCAAATTTTTCACATTTACCATAAAATATATACGGGGGCAAAGGTAACGGTAAGCACGGCATTTTACTGGCGAACGTTGTCACTAGAGGTATACTCCCAATTAGAAAAAGTATCCAAATAGCGAGCATTACTCAGATACGTCATTCATGTTTCAAAGGGAATGGGGAAAGGGTCACTAAAATAAAACACATCAGTTTTTGTATGGACACCCTGTGCCCAAAAATCAAATTAAAAAGTTGTACCCTGTCTGTCTCTCTACTGAAGCCAACAAAAACAAATTCCACGTTTCCACATGGTAAAACAGTTTACCCGCATTCCAATGCTATTTTTCCCCAACATTCCCCCATTTTTCTAATTTGAATATCTCAGTGAATATTCCACCTAGAAACGTGGAATTTTTTGACATCATAAGAAGAGTCAGGGCAACAACTTTCTAGTTGGATTTTTGGGCATAGTATGTCGTATAGAAAGTTAAATTTTATATTTTAATAACTATAGTACCCCTTGCAACATGAATGCGTGTCTGTGCATTCACGACTTGGTAAATTTACAAATTTAAATAAAGCCTCATTGAAAAAAATGGAACAAATTGTATAAAAAAAATAATCGGAACAAAAATTACAGGAACGTCCTGTAATAGGGGACACATGTGGTCCGAAAAATTGTATGAGACATTTCAGTGGTCCTTGGGTTCAGAAAGGTTGAGAAACGCCGAACTAAAAAATTCGGGTATTGAGAACAGAAATGACATAGTATTAAATTAAATTGGAGTTTTTTTACTTTTTTTAGTCGTAACACAGAATTCAACAGAATGATCAACTTTAGAAGCCTTATATTTTGTATCTGAAAGTGCCTATTAAATAAGAATACAAACACCTATTAAATAAGAATACAAACACCTATTAAATAAGAATACAAACACCTATTAAATAAGAATACAAACACCTATTAAATAAGAATACAAACACCTATTAAATAAGAATACAAACACCTATTAAATAAGAATACAAACACCTATTAAATAAGAATACAAACACCTATTAAATAAGAATACAAACACCTATTAAATAAGAATACAAACACCTATTAAATAAGAATACAAACACCTATTAAATAAGAATACAAACACCTATTAAATAAGAATACAAACACCTATTAAATAAGAATACAAACACCTATTAAATAAGAATACAAACACCTATTAAATAAGAATACAAACACCTATTAAATAAGAATACAAACACCTATAAAAAAAAGTTTGTACACACATATACAAACAAAATGTTTGATTTTCATTATTTGTGAAATTAGTGGAACAGCAAAAATATAAGGTATATTTATAATTCAGATGGATTTGTACGACATATTTATGAAGCCGATGCAATAAGAAGCCCTAAAATAGATTGATGATCTAAAAAAGAAAATAAAGCATAAATTATACGTTCAAGATCTATACACACTTTTCCTCCTTTATTTTTTTAACACCTAAATTATAAATTATCTGATATGCAGAACACCTAAAATACAAATTTTAATGCATATTTCCCTCATCTATATTTCTGAATAGTTAAACCGGAACAAGTAAGTAACTCTACTCTGTCAGAAGCAAAGCTGCATTAAGAGTTAACTTACAAGCAGCTTTGGTCAGAACGATTGAGCAGGTTTGACAAAAATCCAGAGGTGCACTATTGTTCAGCCTAAAGAATAGAGGCATTAAGTGGGCGTTACACAAATGCCACTTCAGTCAAATCCCTAGCACCCCTTGCTCGATGTCTTGCGGAGCAGAAGGGGGGGGGGAACATTTTCTAGCTGGGCACTTTTGAAAACATTTTGTTGAAGGTGAAGTGTTTTTTTTTCAAACCATTTTGTGAATCTTCTGTGATCCTTGGAGGGTTAATGCATATTTTGGAATTTTCAGTGCATATTTTGGCCTTTTAAGTGCACATTTTTGCATTTTTAAGTGCATATTTTTTCATTTTTAAGTGCATATTTTTGCATATTTTTAGAGCATATTTTGCTATTTTTTTAGAGCATATAATTCGACTCTAATGATTATTGTAGCAGGAAAAATGTTTTTGTAGCAGTATTTAACAGTGATTAAAATTTAAAATTTTCCAGTAACTAAAATACAGTTTTCTTTACATAATTAGTAGCATACACAGCATTACTTTTTATGTTAAAAAACAGTGTTCTCTCAGCTGAAAAGAAAGGATTGCCCCCAAGGCACAAAACACAGATTTCGTCTAAAAGAATTTTTTTTAATTTTTAAATCTTGAAAAATCTCAAGACTTCTTGAAATTTTTCTTTATACATTCTCTACAATATCAATAAACGAGAGACTTTTAACATACACATGGTATTTCAGTTTTCAAAATAATTTGAAAATAAGTGTTTTTAGATTTCCCTTGTAAACTTGTTAATCACTAATTTTTTAAAAAAATCACTACAAGAGAGACTTCAAGACTCTAAGACTTAGAGACTCTAAACAATCATTAGAGTGACTTATGGAAGGATCCTTGCATAAGTCGCCATCTGGTGGCGGCAGCATCAGCAGTTGTGAGCCTGGACCGAGTCAGGTACGGTGCCGTTCAGTGCAAACGAGCTCCAAGGAAAAATTGATAGATTCGTTGCCTTTGTAGTCCAGTGGTCTAGGACAGTGATCGGCAAACTCATTAGTCAACAGAGCCAAATATCAACAATACAATGATTAAAATTTCTTTAGAGAGCCAAATTTTTCAAACTTGAACTACATAGGTAGGGAAATTGTTATTAACTTAATTAGGTACTCCTAAGCTGGCCTTTGCTAAAAACTTCCTCAATCAGATTGAGGTACGTTCGCTGAGGTCCATCCCATCCACATTCGTCTTGTATACTTGTTTCGTCCATCTTTTCTATATGATAAAACCATCTCAACATACCTCTTTCTCCATCCTCGACACTACATCTTCTTTCACTCCACAACGCTCCCTAAAATTAACTTGACAAACTTTATTTAAAGTTTATTAAGCTATTATTTTACTTGTTGTCTTACGGATATATGGCTCCCTTCCCTGGGAAATGTGCGGAAGACAGGTTCACTGTAAGCTCATCCGACGAGGTGTCAGCTGCGTCCTCCGGCCTAAGGTAGGCCGTCTTGTGGGGCAGAGGCCCCAGGAGCATTGTCTTCGGATGGTCGCCCCTGGTGGATTGCTTCAGCAGTGATGACCGATGTTGGATGCAGATGGTAAGAGGTTGCCACGGGAGAGTCGTCATGAGAGATGGTAAGGTGGTGGCCCAGGAGCGTCCTCTTCAGAGGTGTGGCCCCTGTTGGATGGCTCCTAGCAGTGTTGACCGATGTTGGATGCGAATGGAGAGAGGTGGCCACGGGAAAGTTGTCGTGAGATGTGGTGGCCCAGAAGCATCGTCTTTCATGATCTAGTAGAGGTTGACATTCCTTAGTATGGGAAATATTGCATGCCCCCCCCCCCCCCATGTTCTGAGAGGACGAGGAGACTCGTCTTTTGCGTCTATCTACCCCGAGTACCTTAGGGAAAAAGTCTCGTTTTTGACAACTTTTTCTCGAACTTTCCAGTTTTGACCCACATGATTGGTCGCGCAAGTGTCATGTGACAGCAACATCCAGCTTTCATCCCTTTTTTCGGAAAAAACCTGTGAGAAAGATGACTCACTTGGGAGGGAAGGGGAAGGGAGCGAGAACAAAATGCGTGTCTAAACATGGTTTTGCACAATCTGGGATTTTTGTGTGCCCGCACGTGGTATTTTGTGAAAGAGCTATACTCAAAGGGCCAAAGAGCCGCGATTTGCCGACCTCTGGTCTAGGGCCTTTACCCGGAAAGTGAAAGGACATAGGTTCGATTCCCAGCAAAGGCAGTTGAATTTTCTCTCTTCCCAAAAATTCATCTTCGCAGCAGCCAATTGTTAAAAATCTTCGTATTTATTCATTACACTTCACTCATGAAATATACACTAGATACAAACTCAGACTGTTAGGTACACACACTTACACTTCTGGCACAACTCACTAGGTAGTAAATTGTCTATGGCAATAGACCCGAGTTGTGCTTGGTTTGAAATAAAGAAATAAAGCTCTCAAAATATATTAGGTACCCCATACCAAAGATTATCAAATATGATTGAAAAATAAAATATACTAATAATAATAAATAAAACTCAACTATAATAAACTATACTCAACTATAATAACTCAACAAATAATACACAACTGGTTAAACAAAAATAATACCTGAGCATCAAAACGAACCGTCAGGTCTAAAGCAAATGTTGATTCAATCCAATTCTTAAAATTTGGTAATAGTTTATCGCCAATTGAATACCTAAGAAAAAAGGTTATTTTTTAATAAGCAAACAATAACTCTGGTACTTGATACGAATTGCCAACTTTTGATTGCACATGCACATAGATATTGCAACTGCACAATGATATATGAAATCTTTCTTGAGAGGCAACCAACCATTTCAGAATCAGGATTGGGTTTTTCACATGACAAGTATCAAAAACTGGTTTAAACCGCCAAAAACTTGAATGAATACTTTTGGATAATATTTTGAAATAAGTATATAAAATGATAAAAAACTTATTTTTTAGCATATTACAATGTTCCATTTCTAAACACTATATTATGAAAATGGTTGAAACAAAATACAGTAAAACCTGTCTTAAAACAGAATTGCAATAAACCGAGATTTTTTTCCATTGAACAAAGGTTTCCACTTAATAAAGGTTCGATTGATATAATGTGTAAAATTATGTAACAATTTTGTGTGATTGAAATAAAATAAAAGTAAGTTAATTAAAGATAAAATAATTAATCGATAATTAATACTAAATATTATGAGGTTTTGACAGCATCTGTGTATAAAATTAAACCGTTTTTCTTCTAAAATGATGACATTTACGTCCTTTTTAAATTCCTCAAAAATTTTCAATTAGAGTGTCAATATCTGTCATGTCAGGTTCAGTTTGTACATTATCGTCTAAGTTTATGTTATGCATCAGGGCCAGTAACTACGAATTTCTTGAGGGAAAGAGCAACATGATTTTGTCGCCCCTAACACTGTAACACTTAATGATTTTATAATTGTATTTTTGTTCCTACCTAAAATTTGCCACCCCCTAGATTTTTGCGATAGGGCGGTTGCCCCCTTTGTCTCTCTCTAATTTTGGCCCTGCTCAGGCGATCAAAGAAAGTACACAGCTTGAATACTATTTTGTAAGTCTTACACTGATTGGAATATCAGGCTGTAAAAATGTTAAAATTAAAATGTTATTTCTATTTCAGAAAGGAACTGCTTTACTATATGGCTAATCAAAACCACAGTATTAAGTACAGAAACGGTTTTCGCTAATCTAAGGGTGGATGATGTACAACTAATGTTTGCAAGCATAGATTTCGTAAAAACATTTCGGTGGAGCACTTCAACACTTTTGTAGTGACCTTATGTTCTTTGAATAGTGAGCACTCATGATGACAAGCATAAACAGAAATTTATTAATAAAAAAAAATGAAATAAGAACGTTAACATGAGACAACGATCCTACTCGCTCGCTATTTCACACACTCTCTCTCTCTGTTTATTTTCGAATGTCCACTTTTGTTTTTTCAACCTCCGGTCTCCTGAAGCTTTTCTTCTTCTTATGCTCTCGAGCCTTATACCATATTGTTTTGTCAAGGTTCTCAACTAAGAGACGCGCTACAGAACACTACACCCCCCACGCAAGATTGGGTTTACCTATAAACACAAACTGAATTCTCTTGTTTGTTCTGTTCTTTGACGAATTCCAACAGCGCGGCTCGAAGTATCTCAGCAACGGTCCAGCATCAACTCTCTAGATGCCCTGGTCGTTATCACCTCGATGATCTCCACGTCGCGTATCACCGAGATTCGGAAGAAATCCGTCTGGAGGTGTTTCTTGAGCACTTTTCCAGTCGCCGCACTGGCATTGATCAGCACGTTCACGTCAATGTTCAGAAACGACCGCAACACGTCGGACATCAACGTGATTAAACCCTCGTGTTTCATGTCGAAGCCCTTTATCAACAGCAGGACGAGGATGTCCCCGGTGGCCTCGCGGAAACCAGGATTCGTTCCGCCCCGGAAAACGTGTGGCAGATGCACGTACTGCATCAAAAACTGAATGTGTCCCATCTCATTCTGAATAGTGATGAAATCACCCTCGATTCTGTCTGCGAACATTTTGATCCAGAAGTCCAATCCATTGGACAATTCGTGGACAAACGCGTGACAAACCATCTTTTTGCCTTTGGATCTGTTGAATATAAACATCTTCCAGAAGACCTTCGTCATCGGCTTCAATCTCAACGAAGTGAAAAACTCTTCAGCTGTCTTCACTTTCGGCACCGTCATATTTTTCACTTTTAGTGCCACAGTGACATCCACCGATGGCTTCTCGGTAAATAGCTTCATGTGGTCCATAATGCTTCCCCATTGATGGGCCCACATGTCCTCTAAAATATGCGCCAGAACGGGTCCGTGTTCTTGAATCTTGTCGCTACCATAACAGTTCCTGGGCATGCACTGGACATAAGCGTGGAGTTGCTTGTGCGGCGGTTTCACCTGATTCCACAGCTTAGATATGGCGTCTTCGAGTATGTCATACTCGTAGTTATCCCGCCACATGGATATGGTGTCTTCAAAGTCATTAAGCTTTGCGGTTACGTTGCTGAGCTTCTCGAATTCCCAGAAATATTTCCTGACGGGTTTATCAGTGACGTCTCTCCAATATGTCCACAAGTATGCCATTTCGTCATAATCACGAGCTTCCGCTATGATCCTTCTTAGATCCAATTCCATTTGTAGGGTGCACTCAGATTTGCTTCGGCTCTTGGTTGTATTGAGATGGTGAGTTTCTCCAACCTTCTCGCGTTTGATTTCGCAGATTTTGGTGGTGTCGAAATGCTCAGTCAGGTCATCCACCAGCTCAGTCTGTCTTTTGTATTTGTCCTCGGGTAGAGATGACATCTTGTCCTCTTCAATATCCACACTCACGCCCTTCTCCCTTCGCTCTGTCGCAGGAGGCTTGTGCTTTTCCCTTTTAGTGAGGAAGGACAATCGCCTTTCTTCTGTGTCTGCCGCCTCGCAAAGTAGTTCATGTACGTTTGGTGGAATAATGCATTGTTCTCGAATTTTATCCGTTACTGCAGCGAGAATTTCAACAGGTTTACAAAAATCTTCGTTATTTCCTATTTCCAACGAAGCACTGATATTCACAAGGGATGCTTCAATTCTTTCTCCAAATGCACTCGCTAAGATGATTTTCCCTTTCTTAGTTATTGGTCCCTGTATACAGTCAGAATGAATCACTGGGATTTGACAACCAGAATCCACTAAGCTTCTGATTTTTCTATCATCTACGCAAATGTCAGCATAACGTAAAGGGTTCAAATCCAGACTTGGCTCACTCGAATCAAATAATTCCGATCGAATTTCTGCGGTCAACACATCATCTTCCGGGTTTTCTTTCGTGGTCACAATCTCGAGCGAAATGATTCAAACCACAGATGTAACACTCCTTTGGGCTTTTTCTGATATTCGTGTTTTCGGTCTTGTTCCAGCCTTTATCGCAACGATACTTCCGATTTGGTGGTGGATATGCTGTTTTTGTCGATGTTTCTCGTCCCTCTCCATAGCTGAAGTGTTGTCGCTGTAACGATGACTTTTCGTCTTCAAAGAAATCCTTTGAACTCTTGCCGATGTCTGCCCTGACGTTCTCGTAGTCATCCAATTTACTAGCAAGGATGTCGGATCGCTTGAATTGAGACCACTCGTCAATAAAATGATCTCGAATCTCTGACGGTACTTTCCGTTTTATCTGATCCGTAATAATCAAATCAGACAGTTCTTCAATCGTGGTAATCTCCAGGCCTCGGATCCATTCAGTGAAGAAGTTTCTGAGTTCATAAGCAAAATCACACCACGTTGCTTCCGATCGTTTACTGTGCTTCGTGAACATCTGTCGAAACCTCTCGGGAGTAAGCTTATATCTCTTAAGCAAAATGGATTTGACTTGGTCATAGTCATCTGTTGTCTCTTCATTTTCTCTAGCAATGACTTGCGCCACATCATAAGGTAATAGTCCAATCAGATATGAAACCCAAAGTTCCCTTTTTATTTCGGCTCTTTTCGCTTGCCTTTCAAACAGCACCAGGTAGAGGCTAATCTTGTTGCTCTTCGGATCGAACTTTTGCAAAATGTTCTGTAGCTCTAGCCTTGGCCTTGCCATTGAGTTAATCGGGGATTCACCTGCCGCGCTGATGCAAATCCTTTCATTTTCTAGTTGCATTTTTCTGAGTTCGAACTCCATTCGTCTCTCCTCACTAGCTTCCATCTCTTTCCGTTTTCTCTCCTCAATTATGGTGTTCAAAAACTGTTCTATGAACTCTTTGTCATAGCATTCTGCCTCCGTTATTGCGGATTTGAGTTGAAATACTTTCATCTGCATAATATTTTCAAGTCCCATTCCCGCAGCGACTTGCTGTAAGTCCTCTTTTTTGCCTTTGGCTAAGAAAGCCATGATTCTCTCAAAGAAAAGAAAACCAGCGAATTTTCTTATGAAGAAAAAACACTCACCGCACTTTTCCTTCGTTCTTCCAACACTCTTCAAGTGCTCATCGTATCGTCTCCTCACGACAAAAGTTCTCTTCGCGTCGCCTTCTCACGACGAAAGTTTTTCCGTTAAATATTGTCCGATCTATTGCTCACTATCCTGACCGACTGCGCCAATGTAGTGACCTT
This sequence comes from Pholcus phalangioides, assembly GCF_987345545.1. Lineage (NCBI taxonomy): Eukaryota > Metazoa > Arthropoda > Arachnida > Araneae > Pholcidae > Pholcus > Pholcus phalangioides. The sequence continues at coordinate 10,598,417 of NW_028301613.1, forward strand.
ATGTTCTTTGAATAGTGAGCACTCATGATGACAAGCATAAACAGAAATTTATTAATAAAAAAAATGAAATAAGAACGTTAACATGAGACGACGATCCTACTCGATCGCTTTTTCACACTCTCTCTCTCTCTGTTTATTTTCGAATGTCCACTTTTGTTTTTTCAACCTCCGGTCTCCTGAGGCTTTTCTTCTTCTTATGTTCTCGAGCCTTATACCATATTGTTTCGTCAAGGTTCTCAACTAAGAGACGCGCTACAGAACACTACAACTTTGTATGATCTTTTGGTGTATTAGTCGACAAGCAAAGTGTTTGCGTGAAATTTTCCATTAAAGAGCACAATTTTCCTTTGTTTCCGCGTTAGACAGGTTCCGTTTAATCCAGGTTTTTTAATGTGTATTTTGGCATTGAAATCACAGGATGACAATTTTTTCCATTGAAGACAAGTTTCCGCTTAATACAGGTTCTGTTAAAAACCAGTTTTACTCTGTACTAATTCATTTTTTAAATTTTATTTATTTTATTTATTTTTTTTTTGGTCATACAAAGAGACTGCAACAGAAAATATATAATTTTATGGTCCATTTTATCTAAACTACTAATTACCTATGTTTAATTCACTAAGCAAAATAGAGCTGTTTATTCAAAATATGTGTGATAGGAGATCAGGGTTAGGTTTTTGACCTCAGAAGCAAACTCAGTATTAAAACAGTCACCAACTTATTGTCAATGTTGTCAAATAGGTTTTTTTAACCTCATAGATATGTTAAATCACAATAAACTCATGTAGATTAAAGTGTTTTATGCAGAAATGTCCTCTTCACTTTTAATACAAGATTGCTCGAAAGACTGGTTATTTTTGAAGATTTTGATTACAAGGAAGAAAATTCATCTCTTCCCCCACAGGGACTCTAACCCCAGTCTCTTGTATGCCAGACGAGTGCTCTACCAACTCTTAACCAGTTTTTTGAGAAATTTATATATATAAGAGAAAATTTCTAAATATAACAAGACATTTCTACATATATGAGGACATTACCAAATATGTTTGTTAGCTCTGATGGTATCCGTCGTAGGCGGAGATAGACTTGGAAGTCAGGGTCACGATGATGTCAATTCATATATACATTTATACATTAGATCAGTGGACTCCACCTTTGACGCTGTATCTTTGACCCCTGTATCTCCACCCATGGTATCCAATGCTCAAGCTGGATTTTTAAAAAAAATTACTTAGTTCATCCTAGTCAAGATAGAGTGAGTATCAAAATTTTCCATAGGTATTTTTTTTTTCAAAAATGCAAGACGAACCAATTACTCTTTAAAGAAATAAATTATAGTAAGCATCACTTTCAAGGCTGCAACTGGAGGAGAGGAGCACGCAGGTATAGTGGCCCAGGTGCTGGACAGAAGGGGGTACTGAATGCACTCTTGAACGGCTTCTTCTACATTACATGTGGGCACCGAAATGCGTTCTTGCCCCTTGCCCAGGCTGAATAAGTATCTGGTGTATCTAGTTGTGGCCCTGGCATCACTAGTAAGGTAGGGGGCCATTTAGGTAGTATATCAGCAAATTTTTAGTAATTTTTGACCCCCCCGTCAGCAAGTTATCAAAACTCTGCTACCCCCCTGTCAGCAGAAGTCATCAAAACTCTGCTGCCCCCGTCACCAAAACTTGGTCATCAGCTCTGCCCCCCTGCCTCCTAATGCATATTGTATCAGAGACATGCAGGGGCCACCCATAAGGGGGCTCATGGTCCCCCCCCCCACAATCGAAATTCATTTTTTTTATGCAAAAAATATTTTTTAAATTAAAATTTCAGAAGAAAATACCTTTATATGTTATTATAATCAATTTCTATTTATTTCAAAGCTATTGAAATAATTGAAGAATGAAGAACTCAATGAATCACCTATATGAAGAACTCAAAATTTCTATTTAAGAAATTCATTGCGACCCACCAGGGGTTCTAAAACTATGCGCCATGTAGCCCTGACAAAGGTTTTTCTAACAGATTCTTTGTTAAACAGCTTTAAAGAGCTCACACACAGATAAGCATTGATAAGGGAAAAGGAGAGCTGCAAGTGGAAAAAGTTTGAGAGCCCCTGTTCTAAGCCATATATAATGAACCCCAGGACCACAGACCAAATGTGGCCCTGAGAGTTATCTGATGTGACCTGAGCCCCTGAAACTTAATTTTGTAAAAATGAACTAAGCAGCACATTTACAGATCACTTAAGTGACCCATGGCACAATTCCAGAGCATTTAAACGGCCTGTGGCACATTTTCAGATCGCTCAAGTAGGCACGTGGCACAGTCACAGATCACTTAAGTGACTCGTGATACAGTTCCAGAACACTTAAGTGATTCATAGCGCATTTAGAGATCCCTTGTATGACATGTGGCACAGATTTAGAGCCCTTAAGTGACACCCAGTGCAGTTCTACAACACTCACGTTAATCATGAGCAATTCCCAGATTACTTAAGTGATAAGCACCATAATTAAGGATCACTTGAGTGATGCATGACACAGTTCCAGAGCAATTAAGCAATTCAGAGTCATTTTCAGATCACTTGGATTCGCAAAACATTTAGAGATCACAAAAGTGGGTAGGTAGGGGACTTCTCAATAGGAAGAATATTAGTTCAGGTGCCTACAAACTAGGGAAAGGTTTTCTTTTCCTTTTTTGGGACACCCATTAAGAATATTTCATATTTTCATGAATAATTTTAAATAAAAAAATATTTTTTACATTAAAAAAATGAATTTTGATTGGGGGGGGGGGGAATCACCAGCCCTCTTATGGGTGCCCCAGCATGTCTCTGATTCAATATGCATTAGGAGGCAGGGCCTAAACTAAGCATAATCCAAACCCTCCCTCCCCTAGCCATCAAAAGTCAGCAAATCAAAAAAAACCCATCCATGATGAGGCATAACCAACTCACCCATTACTAGTTGTTTTGATTTAAATCACAACAACCCCATTAGGAAGAGATGGTGATTTACACTTGGAGATATGCTGTTTCTTATAGAAACAAAATGTCTGATGTAGTAAGTTAGTCTGTCTTTAAGGAGCAGCTGGTGTCTCTTTAATGTCTTATAAGACCACCTGCCCCTAGCATCACTACTGTTGATGTTGGTTTCTGAAGAAAACAAAAACAAAAGCCTGTGAAATATTACACCACTTTGAGGATGAGTGATGCAATCCTCCTTCATGCACCTGCTAAATCTACATGTAGCCCAAAGTTAGGAAATGTGGCAAGATCTCCCAAAGGGAAAAACCATGAGAAAAACTATGCCCAAGTGGAAGAAACTATTTTTCCTTCAATAATTTATCATATATGTTAGAGTTTATGCTGATACACCAGATATAGTAAATGTATATTTTTTTAACTTAAGTAAATATAAAACATTAAGATAGCTGTGTTATATTTATAGCAGGGGTACAAGAGCCCCTCATCGATTTTGGAGCAGAAATTTCGAAAATGGAGCACAACTAAAAAACTAACTATATCTGCAATATAAGATGCAATTTATCTGTGAAATGCTGAAAGTTTTGCCAAAAATGGTTGGAACAAATAATTCTAAATAAATTTCCTTCACGAATCAAAGTCCATTTAAATTTTTTCTGAAGTATCTTATCTGTCACTACTAAAACATGCATTACTGAAATGACGAATAAAAATTATTACTCTTTTCAAATTAAGCACCATGCATATTGAAAATCTAGGCAGCAAGAATTTCTGCTGCTTGAACATCAAAATCTTATTCATCCTGATATAGCAAAAAAAAAAAATGTGTGCAGAATATAATAAGGATTTCCATGAAAAAAAGTTGGCTTCTCACAGAATTTAAAGAAATAATTAAATTTAAAAGCAAAATGCAAAAAAACGAGAAAAATATAAATACCTTATTTACTTAAACTACACTGCTGGCCACACAAATTGCAAAACCAAGAAAGACAAGAGATATCCCAACAATATTTATTTTGTAGATAACATGTTGACCAAGCATCAAATGATTAAATTTATAGACTTCTGTGAAGTGTGGTTCCTGCCAAAATCAGTAGCCAGAGTAGCTGCCATTGTTGGAGATCACCGCTGCCCCACGCCTCGGCATTGATTCAAAGAGACTTTGGATGTGTTCTTGGGGTACAGCAGACCAAGCAGCTTCCACGCGTTGCCAAAGTTGATCTGGTGTGGCAGCTGGGGATGTAATCTGGGTCAATCGTTGAGCAACCATGGACCACATGTTTTCTATCGGCGAAAGATCCGGAGAGCGAGCTGGCCAGGGAAGCAATTCAATCTGGCGATTGACGAAGAACCTTTGGACAATGCGTGCCACGTGTGGTCGCGCATTATCCTGTTGAAATATGGCTGTGGGCAAGCCCTGAAGGTAAGGAAGGCCAACAGGCTCCAACACCTCGGAGATGTAGCGCTGGCTTTTTAAAGTACCGGCAATGCGTACTAGAGGAGTGCGAGAGTGATATCCAATACCACCCCATACCATAATACCCGGTGCAGGACCAGTGTGGCGGTGCATGACGCAGCTGTTCAGCATCCTCTCTCCACGGTGTCTCCAGACTCGAATCCGACCATCATGGTGTTGCAGACAGAATCGTGACTCGTCAGTAAAGACAATTTCACTCCATTGTGCCGTCCACATCCTTCTTTCATCGCACCATTGGCGGCGGAGACATCTGTGGTTCTGCGTTAAGGGTAGACGAAGCAATGGACGTCTTGCGGACAGACCACTCTGCTGTAAACGGCGTTGAATGGTACGCGCAGACACTGGATGATGCGGTACAGACTGAATGTTACGCCTGTTATCACGTGAAGTGGTGCACTGAGGTGGATGCGATCGAACACGTCGGTCCGTCGTACCCTCCTGCATCCAACGATCCGTCTGTCGAACTCGGATACTTGATCAAAAGATGATCGCTGTTTTCTACGAGGCATAATTGATCGTTTTTTTGAAAAAACCACAAGAAAAACAGAATTGCTGTACTTCAAATCGTCGAAATCTCCAAGCCTTAAATAGCGCTTTGAAATGGCACCACAGGCGCGCGTGATGTGCGTCTGCGCTGAAATTCATTTGCATATCTCACCTCCGCTAATGCATGTTGTAAATTTCATATTATTTGCATGCTTCCTTCAGGGTGTTGCATTTACGGTGGCCAGCAGTGTATTTCTCAACATAATAGCATGTTAATAGATTAAAAATTCCCCCCCACCCCTGCTGTTTTCTCTGCCTGAAGCCTGTTACAATATTTTCTATACGAATCACGAGTCGCTTTCAGAGAAGTACAGCATCCCAATGACAATTTTTTTTCAAATTTTTCATGCCCCTGAACATTTTGTGTGTCTTATTCAAATATTTATTAAAGTATTCAATGGACAGATTTTTCACTGTTCAAACAGACTTTTGTTAACACTGAACTCTCTTTCACTGTCTAAATTACTATGTGCTAAAAATAAAAAAAGCCTTCACCGAAACTGGAAAAATTTTGAATTATGGGCTGCTTTCAAGGTTATAAAGTTTGAATTTGTCTGCCCAATATCAAACTATGTATTCTCTGAACTGATTTCACTTCTTGTAATTCTTTGCATTGTAGTACAATCCATTCATCACACATAATTGATAGTTTTGTTGGTGATACAATGTTAGCAACATCCCAGCATTACGTGAGGGAGTAATGCACTATCCCAGCAATGCACAAGAGGCAGCACAAAAAACAAGAGAAGGTGCAAACATTTCATTTCAACATGTTTTGGAAAAATAGGACATTTATACATAATAGGTATCTGACAGAAGCTACATAAAATGAGCATTCTCCTAGTACAAACTTCTACTTTTGACTATTGTTAAGAGAATGCCCCTCCCCCACCAACGCAGGGGCGGAACATGC